>NW_015622141.1:421407-536838 GCF_000836295.1 Verruconis gallopava | reverse complement strand
CCCCCCCAACCAAAAAAAAAAAAACACTAGGGGATGATAAAAACACTAGGGGATGATAAAAACACTAGGGGATGATAAAAACACTAGGGGATGATAAAAACACTAGGGGATGATAAAAAAAAAGCTATAAAATTAATGCCTCGCTAGCGTCCTTATGACACCGGACGGTTGCCCCGGGGACAAAAATGTTTTTGACGCAAGTCTTACGGCGAGGCAGGTGGGCGTCGAGGGGTTTTGCACAAGAAGACGGTCTGTAGGCAGGACTGAACAGTGACGACGCGGTTCGGCCGATTGTGTCCATGAGGCCGCCCGCGGGGTACATGATCTCGTCTGCAGAGTACTTTTTTCGCCGATCGACGGACCCCACCAAAAGGCGGGAGGTCCTGCGTTTCCGCTTGCCGCGGTGCCAACGACGACGCTCCCTTTTGCTCTTTGCATTGACCGCATGCAACACAGTACATGCGCCAAAAAAAATCCCCTCCCCCTCATGGAAGACCAGGTGAATTTTACTTGTTGATGTCGTGTCTCTTGAAGTCTTTAGCCTTTTTCTTCTCTGCTTTTCTTATTCGGTCCTTCTTCATGCCCAGTTCGTTCGGGCCTTCCGGTTTGGGTGCCCGAACGCGGAGTTGGGATTTCCTGCAGATGATGTCACCATGACGCGCTTTCAAATCATTCGCTCCACAGCCTAACCACTATGCACCGAACAAAGGCCATTTCGCGTGACTGTATGGGTCAATTGAATCCTAAGCCACAAGAGCTAAAAAGGGAGATAAACGAGAAAAGTAAGAAAAAGAAGAAGACAAAAATAGGAAAAAAAACTGTCACGAAAGCGAACAAAACAATGATTTAACTTCTTCTCATTATCGTCATATTGAATGGTGGTGGTGATGGTATCTGCAGGTATCTAGGTTGACGGCAAAATGGTTCCCACTCCGGTTCTCAGGCCGTGGTACTCACGATCCCCGCCCCTGTTTCCCCCAACTCCCAGTTTCACTCAATGCATTTGATCGTCGCATCGTTGCCCATCAAGTATGCGGTGGTTATGTGAGAGAAGTTTAGATGGCCTCCTTGTTAGCCTTGCCAGCAGCTTCGTGCTTGTGCTGGTCGACCTTGTCGGACACGGCACCGAGAGCACCAGAGGCGCGAGAGCTCAAGCTGCCGTCACCGACGTTACCCTTGGCCTGTTCTGTACAGGTTGTTAGTATTACGTGAATGTCAATGGCCGGCTTATGGTAGAACTGACCCTTGTTGGCCTCCTTGCTGGCCTCGGCAGCATTGCCCTGGATGGTCTCCGAGACGTAGTTGACGGCGTTCTTTGCAGAGTTGACGGCCTGGCCGATGATGCCCTCATTTGGCTTGTCGACGTTTGGAGCAGACATTGTGATTGTTTGGTTGTGCTGAAAAAGTGTTGGTAGTGTTGTGTGGTTGATCAGTGGATGACTGAAGTTGTAGTTGATGTTGATGATGGTGGAAGGAAGAGCTGGGCTGGACACGGGCAGATCGATGGCTTTAAGTACTTCTTCGACCTGACCGGCAGGCGTGATCGTGTCCCATGGATGTAAGTGTAGTAACGGGCGCCTTGGCAAGCGCTCCTTCCCTAACGGAGGCATTTCACAGAATGACGTAGTGCTCCTTTTTCTCCCATCCCGAGCTTTGCCATAGCGAGAATCGAGATCTGAGGGGCGATCTGCACACGGACTGTGCGCCTACCGCCGCGAGGTCTGGGCCTTGCGATCGTCGATTAGGGCGTGTGTCCTTTGTCGACGCAATTGGTCCTGACGCGGCTGTGGAGCCTGAATACACGCCAGTGGTCAACTGGTCATTGGCCGTCATGTGAACGAACCCATGGTCTCTTTGGTTCGCTAGTGGCTCCAGCAGCCATGTCCAGCCTCATCGACGTCATACTGCCTCTGGCTGTGCTACTGCTGGAGTGCGGCGACGTAACTGGCTCCGTGCCAGAAGAAACAAATGCTCGTCGCCGAAAAAGGGATACTTTGGTGCAATTGGACATCGGCTAACCAAAGATCGTTAGCATCTTCCATGTGCCTGCGTGCAGCACCACACGGTACGTCATAGAACCTCACATGCCTCCTTATGCGTGCAACAAAGGTCCGGGTTTGTCGTCTAGACGTCGGGTAAAGCCGTGAGTTTGAATGGTTGCCACAATAAGCAATTGAGCTAGAGAGCCGAGGAAGGGGCACAAATCATGGTTTTAGATCCACTCAAGGCACAGTACGTGCGGTTATGCGTCCGTGGAGAAATACATTGGCTGCCTACACTATACCATCCCAAAAAGACACCGTCGTGGACTGTGCCAACTTTTTTGCAACGCTGCGTGCAGCTGTGGCGTAACTGCTGTGGAAAAAGACACCATTCTGATGTCCTCTGCAAGCCCAAAAGACCGTCCGTGAGGCTAAGCAGGCATGCTTTCATCCCCACAATGCATTGCCACTCCGGGTCCAGCTGATACACTGCGAATCCACATTTCAAATTCTGTTGCCTGGAGTGAACAGCGTTCATGATGGTTATGGGGCAAACAGTTCCAGGCCAGACGTTGTGCAGTACACCGAGATGGACCGCCCAATTCTGTTGTACGAAGAAATGTGAACAAAAATTTAAAATCAAAGACAGGACGCTCAAAATTTAGCAGGATTCGTGAAATCCGCCGAAGCCAACAAGTAAGCAAATAACAATAGTCAGAGAAAAAGGGGCAAGACCCGCATGTGCATACGCTATGAAAGCCGACCAATTAGGGCGCCCGCATGACCGCCGAGCCTGGATTGAGAGCCCCAGTGAGCACTCTCGAAAGGCGACGCCGACTACGACTACGTGTAGATACTCTACTTGCATTTGTCCTAGCCGTCAACTCGCCGACCTGTTGAATCGTCTCAACCCCCGTGCCATCCGCATGCGAGGCTGCCAAACTCGCCACGCTAGCCCTCCGCTCTCGCCGTTGATCGTCCATAGCCTGCTCCTTCCGCTGGAGGGATTCCGACGGGAGCAAGATGGCGCGATCAAGCGCATAGGGAAGCCCACGGTGGCGGCCACGCAGCATCATAGCTATGATGATGAGTTTGCTGAGAGTTCTGAACTCGGCAGAGAAGGAGGCATTGATGGTCGGGTATCCCAGGCTGAGGCCGACAGTACCATACGCCGACACGATCTCGAACAGGCAGGAAAAGATCGTGAAAGCCGGCTCGTTGACGTTCTCAATTCGACGGCCTTCAATGATGGTGATGAGAAAAAGACCGAGGAAGACATACCACAAATCAAAAGAGAGCTGACGACGTAAGTGGGAGCCGAGGTAGGACGTGCTATTGGAATCGGAGTTCTCGTCGTCCTCATGGTGGCCGGCGTAGACGCCAAGACTCTTCTCTTCGTAGACGTTTGTCTGACGGACGGAAATAGCGATGGGGAAGACAGAGATGTACATCATGATCAGATAAGAAACTTGAATCGCTGGGTGGAGATCTGCCAAATTCACACAAGCAAATCCTGCCGTGCGCGTACTCGCGGCCTGGAAGAGACCGTCAAGGAACTGTATGCCGCCAGGCAGAGACGTGACTGTGGGATCGTTGATGTCGAGTAGTACGAAGAAGATCAAATCGAGGCCATTGAGCAATACCAACACAAAGAACAGCCACCAAGTTGCCTTTTGTGGGAACAGGAGCGTGAAGCATCGTCTCGGGTGATCCAGGAGAAACCTGAGCTCTTCCCATATCCCGCTACCGTAGGGCACACTCTTTGACATCGCCCAGATGATGAAACGTAGCAAGCATGGGAATCCCGTGTTTCCAGCAATTATGAGGAACACACCAAGCAAGAGTGGAAGGACCGCTCGTTGGAAGGAGATCATGCTGTCCGGCGTCAGGGTGAAACCGAGATCAGTGAACATAGACATGGGCGTGAAAAATCCCCACCAGACCGGTGACTGCGCAACCTCGCGGACCACACTTGTGTAGCGGGCGCTTCGCACTATCCACGGAACCATGATGACGAAACTCAAAAGGAAGAACCCGACATAATAGCATATGAGAATCCAAGCAAGCGTCTTCAACGCGCGGTATTCGATGCCACCGAGCTCCTCTCGCTGCTCTTCCGTTAGATCGACGAAGGTGGAGTTCCGTCCTATGGTGGCAGTGTAACTGAGGTACGGCAGAGGATCGGTATTGTGTCTGTCTTGGCTTATATAGCGGCCGATTGACCGGGTAGACGATATTACACGAGAGCGCAGTCCCCCAGGAGAGTCATCATTATCGTCGGCCTTTCTCCACCACGCGAATGGAGATTTGAATCGGCTCCTTACACCTCTTGCCTCCCTCTCAAGAGTTTGCTCTGGCTCAGTATCCCGTCTTGTCAACGGGGATGGATCATCTTCGCCGCTAGTTGATTTACCCTCTTCTATGCGCTGCGGCCGATATCCTCTCTCGACATCTCTCGGGCCCGGAATCCACAGGGTTGAATTGTCCTTTGGATTGCGCTGATTTTCCACAAAGGCAATGTGCTGCTCCTTGGATCGCTGCTCGGGTATTCTGTCCTCGTTCGCAATGTCGGCGTCAGAGTCGGAAGGGCTGACTTCGTCCGCAAACGTGATCTCACGGTGAAAGGGTCGGTCTACCGGTGATATGCCGCTCCCATTGCTAGTCGTCTTGTTCATGGCCACTCCGCCTTGGGGTACGCCATCTTGGCTCTGCAAGTCCGCTGAGCCCTTATCGCCTTTTCTGGCCATGGGCTGATTCGATCCACGAAGAATTGCGATCGGGCGATCGCCTACGCCCTTCTCCTCCTGATCAAGGTCTGCCGTTTTGTCTTCGCTTTTTCTGCGTGAAAGAGTTCTCCCTCGTGTAGCTCTTGCCTGAGTGACAACGCCCTGAAAGCGTTTCTCGAACCAGTAGAGACGCACAAAGACGACAAAGGTATTTATGATGATCGGGTTACACAAGCAGGCCATCAAAATCAATACGATCTGCTGGTAGAGGAAGAGTTTGTTCACATCAACACTGGGCCGCATTGGTTAGCTGCCGCCTTTGAGCGTCTGAGAGCTTGAAGAAAAGAGAAGCAACGTACGTGTTCAACCCGCTCTGAGTCGCCGCTCCCGCAGCGAAGAAGAGGGCATCAATATATCTCAAGCCGCCCGGAGGATACAACAAGATTGAACCAATCAAGGTCATGAAAATCATGTACAAATCTGTAGCACAAATAAGCAAAACTTAAGGAACAAGGAAACGTTCCTCAGCACCCACAATGCAGAAGGATGAAATTGAAGCTGTGCATCAGCTTCGGAAATCGCAGCCATGCGGGCAGCTTTAGTCGTCCATGCTCCGGAAAGAGGAAATTGCCAACCCGCTCCCACCAGCCTATTACTTCCAGAGTGAATTTGCCGAACATGATTTTGCCAACGCCAAGTCTAGAACCATAGAAAGCAGGATTATATAAATAAGAATGAGCAGTCAGAAAAGCACAAATCGAGCCTGCGATGCCTTATTAACAGCACGTAGGGACGGCCAAGGTTGGCTCCGGATGTGAGTTTGCGATGGGCGAAAAGGATTCAGCAACAGCTCTTGGGTAAGCGTGCGACAGGCAGAGCGATGCATGCGCGACAGCAATGGGAGAAGAACTCTGCAGCGAGACGGCAAACGTTGTAGAAGGAAGAGTAGGGAGTAGATCGGCTTACAGAAACACGATAAGCAATGGGGAGCGTCGCTGGCCGTGGAGAGCCCTGGGTTATCGTCTGGCGACGACAGGCATCGAGCGATGCGAGCGAGATAAGATCGACATGGAGAAGCAGGGAAGAATGGCGGCGGCAAGAAGGACGACTGCGGAGATGACGGATGACGGCGGCTCGTGGTCGACGGGGGAAAGAGAGCGCAAGGAAGGCCACGCGACAGCGGAAGGCGTAGGAGAGGGACGTGGTATATGAGACGGAGAGTGGACGGCTGTAGCAGCTTAGTGGGTGCGTGGGTGCGTGCGGTCGCCGCTCAGTTGATGTAGGACTTGGTTCAGGCTCGATGGCGGTTGGCTTTATCCATTGGACGAGCGAGATGCCACCTTGACCCGGAAACTCGTGGGTCTGGCCAGCTGGATCCGGGCACTCAGTGGAGCCAGCGACCGCGTAAGCTAGGCACTACGTCGGGGGGAATGTAGAGGGTGGACGGTGCGTGCTTGTACTTGTAGGGGGCCCAGTCGGTGCGCAGGGAAAAGGGGGGGGCCCCCGTCAGCGGCGACCAAGGGCGCCTAAAGCCCAGCGCGTGCCCGCCCAAGAGCACCCGGAACACCCAGAACGGCCCTCAAACGCTGGGCATGGCGACGAGTGGCCGCAACCGGGATCTGGTGCACGGAGTGCAGTCATCAGGTTTCGGCACCAAGCGCGCAGTTCTCGACGAAGATGCTGCAGTCTGGCTGCTCAGAGTTTATGCGCAGTTAGAATGGGTGTATGTAGGCCTCCGTGTACACATATATTCACCTCCGTCGGGCGCTGCGAGCGGGCTGCAGACAAGCTTTGTCTTGGCCCTGCACGTCAAGAGTTGTCGGATCTACCAATGAGCGCACAGCTCGGCACAGCTGCCATCTCCGCAGCCACCTGTTCGACTCTGTGCTGCCAATTTGCACGCCCACTCGACTCGATCATCAGTCTCGTCTTCTTCGCCTTCACTTCTGCATCACTGCTGTTGCTCTGCACTCTTTCCGCTCGAGCACGCATTGCCATTTCGTCGCCGTCCATGTACACATCGATCTACAAGCAATTCCTTCCTTTGTCACTAATGTGACGCCTAGCTTTTCCATCGGCTCAAAAACCAATCCTGTCACTATCGCAACCAACACACGCTGCCCCCGCGGGCCGTTATCTACTACACGGTTGAAGAAACCTCGCGCGTTCCCGCTGTGCTTCCGTACAAGCGTCATGTCAACGTCTTTCCGCATAAGTCATGCTGAGCGCAATTTCAGCGCCGCCTTCCGTCAACATCGCCCCGAGAAGGCAGACACCGCCAAAGACGAGGCCGACCGCTTCAAGGCCCTTTTCGCTGACCTCGCGAGGGAGTGCTCGCCTGCTCATGTCCAGGTTTGACCAGCCGCCTTTGTCTTGTGTCCGATGTGTCCTCCGAGCCTGAGCTAAAATTGTTGTGTGTTTTCGCCATAGGCATGTTCCGACTGGGTGATCGATTATGTGCTCCCCACGCCCGCACTGGTGGACGCTTTCGGTGGCTTCATCACAGCCGTATCAGCGGCGTACTCGGCCGAGAAGCAGAAGAAGGAGGGCATGTCCAAAACAGACATCAAGGCCAGCCTGTGGCCACTGACCTTTGTCATCAACGAGCTTCTGCACACGACCAAGTATCTCATGCGCGACCGTCACCTCCACGATGAGTGTGTTCCTCTCCTGCGTGTGCCCGTAATCACCCTCATCAAGGACCTGGCCACGTTCCCACGACGATCCAATCAGAAACACTTCAATCGCCTTTTCGCCCTCCTCGCTCTTTGGCATCGGCAAGGATACTTCGACAAGCCGTACATTCAGAGCTTGAAAACTCTCGTTGAGAGCGAGGGACAGCAATTACCTACCGAAGCCAAGGAATTTGCTTCGTCGAAACAGAAACGGGGGCATGGAGACACCGATGCACCGCGCAAGCGGAAGAAACTCGATCCAACAAAGGGCATCCAAGTCCTTGGCGGCATCGATAATGTAGGGGAAGATGGCGATTGGAAACTGCCAGACTGGCACGGTGGCGAAAACACACCCTGGCATCTGCTGCCAGCGGCCAGCTGGCTTCGACCGTTGCGAAGTACGGACCACGACAGCGGGCAGGGTATGAAGAAGAGGGATGTCAAGGCTATCAAGTTTGGAGGCGACACGGTCTCAAAGCACGTGCGTAAGGAAGTCCTCAAATTGCTGAAGCAGGCAGATGAGCTGTACAACCCGACGCCGGATACAGGAAAGCGCATCGAGTATGATCAGCTGGGACGCAAAATGGAGGTGATCAAGATACGGAAATGTGCGGACGGTAAGGTTAGGAAGTATATCAGGTATGTTGTATTGATCTCTGGGTTTGATCCGACTCATAAGTCCTCACTATTAACGTACGGCCTCCAGATCCGATACGTATTACGGCTGGTCCACCAAGTTCCTGGACGAAATGTACCATCACCCAGAAAAGGGCTTCCTCGCCCAAATGCGGAAACGCCCCTCGCGAAGTTCATCTAGCAGATCGCATTCGCCTTCTCCAAAATCATCATCACCACCACATCGCGACGATGACCCGTCGACAGCTCCTCAACCTCATCAGCAACCAACATCTGCAGCTCCATCGCATGGCTGTCCATCTTCCGGGCCCCAAAACACGAACTACCCACCCCCTCCGCAATACCCTCACCAACAATTTGGCCCACCACCTCCGATCCCCCCTCCGTGGCTGATGCAAGGCCAACATCAAATTCCCTTTCCTCCCCCACCACCACTACCACCGAATGCACAATGGGCACCACCACGTCCTCCGCCTCATTTGCAACAGCAGAATCAAGGGCCGTCACCGCCGCCACCGCCGCCACATCCTCATACCCCATTCTCGATGATGGGACAAAACGGTGGATGGTCTCAACATGGAGCTCCGCATCTACCTCCCCCACCGCCACCTCCACCTCCGCAGGGTAATTTCAGGGGAACTTCTAGAGGTGGGTTTAGAGGTAGCTATGGAAATCAGGGCAATCGTGGGGGGTACGGTAGGCCAGGATATTAACGCAATGCAGGAACGTTAGGAGTTCTGCTTGGAGCGGACAGTTTGGCCAAGGCAGAAGGTTGCCAGCGCAGATGTGTCAAGTAGTTCAGAACACCAGGGATCTATCTCCTCACCGATTGATTTTGAATTAAAGGCTGAGCCATATTTGTGCACACAGTGAAACAAAAGCAGACATTGATATATCACGTTTGAACATTATTGTTCAACATTGGTTTGATGCGTGGTGGATGCAATAAGCTCATCGGGAGGATTCAGCGGGAGGACTGGAAAGCTAAACTGCTGTGTAACCATGCAATCGGACGGCATCTTTATGAGGTGCATCGCAGCGTAGCGCATCCGCCCATATCGAACAACAAAGGATGCGCAAATCGAGTGACGCAGAGCCACATGGGTTTATACGTGGATAGTTGCTGGAAATAAAGAGGGTGAACTGTCCGTTGCTGCCAGTGAACATGCGCTATCTCGCAGCAGTGAACAAACCGTGTCTAGCTGCATGACGCGATCCACTGAATCAAGTGCGCCGAGTCGCTGCGGAACGAGCATCCTAGCGCAAGACGTCCTGCGCTACCCCGAGGATATCCCACCCTCGAAGACATGATGGATGCCGCGTTTGGGTTTTGAACGAGGTTATGATTCGCAGCCCGTCCTGCGTCAATGAGGCAATCTGTTCCCACACGATCGGAATTGCATTGGCCCCGGGTGTCGCGGGCGCCTGAATGCTTCCACCTCATAGGCAGGCCTCCTTCCACTCGCCTACGAAGCGACGGGTGGAGCGGCGGACCAGTCGTTGAATCCAGAAAGTGTGGTGTGGGTACCTTTCACCTCAGAGTTTCTTCCCACCTTTTGCGACACTGCCCAAAAACTGTGCGCAGGGAAGAGGAAAACAACGAAAGGCTCTGCGAGTTTCCCTGCGCTTTGGACTCCCCGTCAAGCAAACGTGTCGCGCTGGAGAGTCAGCATGGAGGGTAGCGAAGCGCAACCGCCAGCGCAGCCCCAGCCGCCGCCGCCGTCGTCGTCGTCGTCGGCACCGACAGCGGCTGCTTCTGCTGCCACTGCTGGCCCCGAAACAAATGTCGTCACCGAGGTGCTCGTTGATTCGTCGGACCAAGACTCCAGCTTCGGTGAGGAAGACCGCTCGACCATCTCGACGTCAATCAGCTCTTCGGTGACGACGTACCGAACCGAGAACGGGCGTCGATATCACGCCTTCGCGGAGAACCAGTACTGGCTGCCCAACGACGAGGCCGAGCTCGGAAGGCTGAATATCCAGCACCACTGCTGGCGAGTGTCGCTGGGCGGCAGGCTGTTTCTGGCGCCCGTCCCGCCGGGCATCCACAACGCAATCGACATCGGCACGGGCACGGGCGAGTGGGCCATGGAGTTCGCCGAGCAGTTCCCCTCCGCCAACGTGATCGGAACGGACCTGTCGCCCGTGCAGGACCCCAAGACGCCGCCCAACTGCAGCTGGCTGGTTGACAACGCGGAGCAGGACTGGGTCTACGACGTCAAGTTCGACTACATCCACTCGCGCATGCTGCTGCTCGGCATCCACGACTGGGACTTGTACTTCCGGCAGGCGTACGAGAACCTCAAGCCGGGCGGCTGGACTGAGATCCAGGAGCCGCTTTTCCCTCCGTCGCACGTCGACGACGGCGGCGTCACGATGGAATCGCCCTTCAAGCGATGGGGCACCCATATCGTGGAAGCCGCAGCCGTGGATCACATTGACATGACCATCGCGCCGCGTCTGGCGGAGCACATGCGGCGGGCCGGCTTCGTCAACGTCGTGCAGCAGGAAGTCAAGTGGCCGATAGGCACGTGGGCCAAGGGCGAGCGGGAGAAAGCGCTGGGTTATTGGACGTACGAGAACACGAAACTATTCTTCGACGGCACCAAGTTGCTGTTCACGAAGCGATTGGGCTGGGACCTCGAGCGTGTGTTGGCGCTCAACAAGGAGGCCGAGGACGACATCAGCGACAGGAAGAGCCATTACTACTGGAGATTGTGAGTTCCAGTCCCTGGTCCTTGGAAAAAATCGGCGCTTTGCCTGCTGACTCTTACTGCAGCTTCGTGTGTTACGGGCAGAAGCCGGAGGATGCGGCGTAGCGTTAGCATTATACCCCACGGCACACCTGGACTTCATATCACCTCGATTGAGAATTTTTTTTTTTGACTTGAAAAGAGACGACTGTATGTATTCGATGGTGTGAATCCAGAAATTTACAAGTATCCCTGCACACACCTTTTTGACCCGTCATGAAGGCTTGGTAAGAAATCGTGGCAGACTCAGTTCTACCTTCAACGATTGAGTGTCTCGACGGCTATTCACGCAAGCCAAACTGTACTGTCGCCACTGGCGGATGACCAGTTACACATTCTCCCGCGTCATGTAGAGCTTGCAACAGGTGATCACGGGCATGACTGCACGGTAGTCTATGCTATCAAGCCAAAAAAATTTGGGTCAACCGGTAAGTCCATTGCTCTTGAATCTGATGCAAACATCTACCACGTGGTGCGCATGCGAGATCTTTGGCGAACCGTTCCGGCTCAGGCCACAGTATGTGCACCGTCGAGCACGGCTTCACAAGTTTCCAGCCGCTTCAACGAATCACTATCACGGATATTCATGTCAGGCAATCATCAGACCTCATCTGTTTGCAGTCATCGCGCGAACGGGTTGTTGCCTATCTTTGGAAATCTACAAACAGAGAACCAGATTGCTTGCCATGACATTTATTCATCATATCCCGGGCAGTGAGGGCGACGGCCTACCCACGTACCCATGACAAACAAGCGGGAAGCCACACTCGAACCGACCAACTCTCGTGCCGAGAGCTCAAGTCTGACCTTGCGGCAACCGACTTTCTGGGCTGCAAAGCAAGTCCAGATCGTGTACGAGTGCGGAGAGTACACTTGTGACGGACCAAGGGTTCCATACTCTCGGCTTCGTCGCTTCTCGAAACGGGCTCGGCGCGAGCTAAAGGGTGCCACGACGTGGACGGTCCGCTGCCAGCATTACAAGCAGGACAGGATGTTGAACGAGATCTTCGAATGGTTCATGACGCTCCCAGACCACGATCCTCCGGGCGACTTCGTCGATAGCGGCTATCACCCGGAACTCGATCCGCGAAACGAATGGATCCCGCAGCTGTCATGGGAGGATCTCCTCCTTCTCGATCACACTTTAGATTACCTGCATCTAAGGGAGCCATTGGACAATAAGAAGGTGCGGAACATAATATGGAACTCACTCACCTTGGGCGAGCTTGAGACCAATCCCTTGAGCGCCGACGATGTCTGCATCTCACGCTAGGCTGTTTTCCATGTCGATGCTAATTGTAGCGCAGATGCACCTGGCATGGCACTTGCTGCAGTTCAAGGCCGAGTGGATTCGTGAGGCTGCGGAATTCGACCCGCCAGTTCAGACGTCGCTACCCGAGAAGCGACAACAAGAACGAGGCTCTACCTCTTCCACTGCAGTGGAGGGCGTCGCCAATTCGACAGTTGACCAGGAGCTCGTCCACCTGCTAGGTGGCTGGGAAGCCAGGAATAGCGCCCTCATGCGCAACATGATCCGCAAAGTTGTTGCCTATCTCGAGAAACGTGGTGGAGACGAGTTCGATAAATTTATTACGGACCTCCGAAACCTAGAGGGAGATCATCCAGGCGAGCACAACTCGCTGTTGCGGCAGGGAATGACAACAGTGTACAGCACCCGCAATCTTCGGTTAGGCTTTGAGAGCATGGAAGATAGCATTCAAGCAAAGTGATTAGTTGGTGTGCAGGTAGGGCATTATGGTCGGAATTACCATGTTCCAAAGCAACAGCAGGCAATATTTCAGTTATACACAGGCTTGGAGATATTAAACAAGACGATTCGGACAGGGATGGGCGACGAGAGGTAAATCAGACATTTCGTGACCTTAATCTACAAACGTGACCGATCTTCGTCGCCGTCTTTCCCTTCTCACCTGTGAAGACGTCAGGATGCACGAACCCAATTGCAACTTGAAAACGCTCACCTCTGCCTCAGATGCGTCAACCACAAGGGCCTCCTCGAAGGCATCAATGTCACTTTCATCGTCTACCTGGTACAGAAAGTACTGCACGAACACTCCGGCATCCATAAGCAAAGTTCCGAAGCTGCCCAGGATCCATGACAGGTTCACGGCGATGTACTTTCCATACATGCGCGCTGCTTCGCCGGGCTTGCAAGCTCTCGGCTCTTCGCACGCCGCTTGGGGCGAGTATGCAAATATGCTGAGAACATACGTCAGATTTCCCACGCAAGCAAAAAGAAAGAACAGCATCGATATTCCCTCCGTAGATTTGCGACGGTAATTAAGCAAGAGCTGTGGAACCCTTGATCCTAGGTAGAGGACCGCGCAAACGTATCCGAATACCTGGCCGAGTGTGTTGAAGGATATCACCTCTGGCTTATCTGGCAGATCAGGTCCGCCTTCGCGTCTGGATGTTGTCGTGCGGTTGCTGAGCCACCAGCCAAGGACCCCGCTCAAACACACCAGCAGGACGATTACGCCGTTGAAGAAGATTCGCTGGGGCGTGGTCTGAGCCACCGGCTCCTTAGGTGGATCTTGCGCACCCGCGTCTGGATGCAACGGCGTTGTCGGGGAGAAATGCGTTCCGTCGAGCGACATCAGCCTCTCCCTGAACGAACTGCCGGACAGCCGGCGTCCAGAATCGGTGAGAAGGTTCTGCGTCGCGCTGCTTTCGGGACGTTCATCTCCGTTTCTGAGCAGCGGCGCAGTTTCATTGGCTCTGCCGTTCGAGGCGGGAGCTGAGATGTCGTCGCTCAGCGTGAAACCTTTGTAGTAAAAACATTGGCCGAGCAGAACCAGGTCGGCCAACGTGTAGTACACGGCCAGAATGATCTAGCGGATTAGATAGAACGCCGTCATGCGCTTTGGAAAATGACGAACCATGGTTGGCAAGACGCCCTGCAGAACGGCCCCGAGGATGTTGAAGATATCTCCGATCAACCACGTTATGATGAACACAACGGACAGCCCTTCGGCCGAACTCCTTCGGAAATTCTCAATGATTTGAGGTGAAAACACGACGATCCAGCATGCTATTGATATTGACCCGCAAATGCCGCTTAATGCGTCAATGTCGAGGTTGATGCTTTGCGCCGGCGGGTACATGATGTCCGAGACGCTCGTCTTTGACGAGAAGACAATCGTCAGGGTGCCAGAAGGGCGCGTGGAAGGTCAGTTATTATTCACGCTCACTTATCTCAACGCTCTTTGAATGAAAGGCACGCCTTGCTCGTGCTGTAATGTAAATGAGGGGAATCCAGTTGTCTGGCTGAGATTTTCTGCCAGTTACGTAACCCTGAAAATCTGGGGAAGAAGACTTGGCGCGCGCAATCATCTGCAGGAACGGAACGTCGCCTCGACCTTCCCAAGTGGTCTGCGGGAGCAACGAGACCTGCTGCGAGCTTTCTCTTCAAGTTCTTCGCCCTTTGCTCATCATGAGAGGCCGACACGCTCTGCACCTCTGCCTGTTTTGCCCCTTTCCTACTTTCCTCTCAAACCTAAGTTGACGAAGTGTAGTGAGGTTTCGGCCTCACTGAAAACCCTTCAATTCGCGATGATGTATCGAGCGGCAAATCTTACCAATGCCAAAAGCAGCGGTGAGGTCTCTATTCAGCCCCAAGATGAAAAAGAAGAAAAAATGGTAAACATCGGTCGACCAAGCGCAGCCTCTCTACATTTGGCATGTGAAAGTTGTGCATCGACAGCAATGTCGGGTAACCATACCTGACAACGTCAACGTGCGTGCAGGTCTGAATCCCACATCCACTTGCACACCGATCGCGAAGAAACAGCATCAAAGGACCAAAAAGAGAGGGTCGCTTTGTCTGGAGCAGACGGTAAACTTGCGCATCGACTTGCTCAACAGCGGCGCTCCCAAAGCTTCAGCGAGATTATCAGAACAAATTTGAAAAACGACTAAAGACTCTGCTGACCAGACAGGGTACGCATGAAGTGGATGTAACCTGGCACGAAAGGAAACATTGGAGCACAGGAGCAATCTGAAGAAAAATGATCAAAGGCTCAATCCATGAAATAATTTCATCGCTTGTTCTGGTCTACAAACCATTATCTTTCTTGAATTTATCCCAGGCCTCATTCAGCGTTGCGAATACAGCTGCACTGATCATCTTCTGCTCCGTTGTCGCTGTCGTTGGAATCTACATCGCGATATGTTAGCATGCAAATTACCCTGATTTCTTCGCCTGCGTTGAGTTCAAGAGGCGGAGAGAAGGAGGACATACCTTATCGGGATGCACCTTGGCAATTGCTTTCATATACACGATCTTCACCCTATTGGGCATAACCAAGTCCTGCATCCCGACTTTGTTCCATCCAGCTTCTGGCCAGAGGACTTTATCTAAACTGCCAAGTAGAGCACGAAGGTTGTCCGCTTTGGTCCCCTTCCAAGCTAACAGCATGGCATCCACTTTGTCTGTCAGCGCAAATTTCTCATCGTCTGCCTGTTCCGCCGCAGCATTGGCGGCGCGCATGCGTTGGACGGCCTCCGAGGAGACTTCCTCGGAACCTTGGAGTGCCGAAAGTGTAGAGGCAGGCTTGCGAGCTGGTGGCGGTTTGCGAGTTGCTGATTGAGGTGTTGGCGTTGAGCGCGCTGAGTTCGCCGAGGCACCACCAGCTGCTTTCTCGCAACGATTGCGCCCTTGAATTGACACAGCACCACCTATGCCAGCTGAGACGGCCTCACGCCATACTTTTGCGGCTTCAGACCATTTCTCCATATGCTCAAGTGCTTCAGCCTTACGCGTAAGCGCCTTACCGTAGAACTCCTTCATGTCTTTTTCACCCTCATCGCCTCCCAGTGCTATCTTCTCACCTTCACCTCGGGAGACGCCAATCGTGTTTAGTGCTGAATCAGCATCTGAAACGGCACCTCGAGGGTCCCCATTCTTTATGCTCGTTAACGCCCGATTGCAAAATATGACGATGGCAATGGGGTGAGTGTGGGGGATGCCTTGCAGAGCAGATGTGTAATGCTCATGTGCTGCTGCGTAGTCACCACGCTTGAAGGCTTCGCCGCCGCTGGCTCGTTGCTTCGAAGAATTTTGTAGTGCAAGTGAGGAGACCGGTGGTATAGTTCTCGGTGGTGCCTTCGGTCGAGAGGGCAGTGGTGTCGGTGGCTTTGAAGTCGCTGGAGTGGCAGGTTTCGAGGTGTTGAATGGATTTGGGGATTGAGTTGGTGGTGATGCTAATGGGGCAGGGGAGGCATTTGATGGAGGTGGTGTTGCAGTTGCAGGCTGTGGAGTAGGTCTTCGCCTTCTCGAGCTTACTACGACTTGTCCCGCATACTCCTCTACATCTTGACGTGTCAGACGCTGCGCCGATCGATTTGGTGTGGGCTGTCTTGAAGTTCCTCGAGACCTAGGCGCACTAAGCATATCGTCAGGGATATCATTCCATTGGCCCGAGCTTGCTGATGCAGGTGTTGAAGCCCGTGATATCTCTGCCGACCGCGGTGCTGAGCGTGGTGGCTTTGGGGGCGGACCACGACTTTCAAGGAGCATCGCTTCATTCGTTAAAGACTGCTCAATTGGAGCCTTTCCGTTCGTAGGCCGTTGCTCAGGGGTAGACCTTCGTTGTGTAGCAGCCTCCTGTAAGTGGGCTTCGCGCATCCACCTTGGCTGGCTAGGATCGGCATCTTGTTGAAACTCAGCCATGGCTTTTTGCACTTGCCTTTGTCCCTGCTTCCACAACGAATTGGCCGACTTAAACAGACTTGTGCCAATCGCCTGGGCCTGCTTTGCGAAGTCCTTGTCACCAGAACTCCCGTTGCCAAGTCCGGGTCGTGATCCCGAACGCTCCCGTTCCGGTTCTTCACGCGTCCAAGAAGGCATTGAAGAGTCTATTCTACCTTCTCGTTGTGGCCTGCGACTTCTCTCGCCCTCTCCGCCAGGACGATCACTGGTTTCCTGTCTCCCCCGTGCTTTCAGTCGAGCTTCTTCGTGTGCTTGGTTGAGCAGAATGGACACAGCTGCTTGTACATTCGTACCTGTGTCAGTCTGAGCGAGAGCATTGGCAGCTTTACCAGCGGGGAAACCCATGTCTACTAGTTCTGACACAGCCTTCGCCTGTGGATGCGAGCTCATGTCGGAGTCCTGTGCCGGTGGAGAGGGAGATAGTGATTTTGTCTCCGGCGCCGGTTCAGTCTTTGGCTTGGGCAATTCAGAAACGGGTTTACCTAGCATGCCCAATATGTCGTCATCATCGTTAGTTGTTGGTGGAGGAGGTGCGGATGTATTGCTCTTCTGCTTCACTTCATTCAAGCCAAATGGATCATCGTCGTCAACGAAATCAAATCCACTGTTGTTTGAGGACTGAAGTGGGGGTGGGCTCCTGCTCTTACTGTCTCCTGGAGTGCCCCAGCCACTGTTCATGGTTTGAGGCGGTGGAAAATGGCTCGAAGCATCAACCGGGGCTGACGAATTGAATGCCGCGAGCAGATCTTCTTCATCGTCTTTTCTATTGCTAGTTTGGGAGGCTAGAGGTATGCCCTCAAACGGCTTATTGATGGTGTGCGACAGTCGCGCGTTCGTTGGAGGAGAAGCAGTGGTGGCTCTACGTTCACCACCCAGCTCATCCCAAAACGCGCTTTGGCTGCCATATTGCGCCTCTAGGTTCTTTCTCCGCTCTTCCTCCTGCCGAGCCTTCTCTTCTTGTAACTGCCGTTGTCGCTCCTGTAGCGAAAGCGTGTTCTGCGCCTTGCTTGCTGAGGGCTTAAGCAGATTCGCGAAGCTATCGTTCACTGTCGTCGTGGGTCTGGAGGAGCCTGGCCTCAACACCTTCCCTTGAATTCCCGTATTCTGCTGCGAATTGTTGAAAGTGAGTGGTGTTGATCGTCCAGAAATAGAGGGAGATGGCGTTGGCTGTATCGAGGGATACGCGAAGGGTGGTTTCGCCGCTTGTGCAGCAGGTTTGTAACTGTTGTCATTGCTGGAACTCCAGTCCAGGCCGCTTAGGTCGTCCATCTTTCTAGTCCGGGCGATTGTATCACGTACGTGCTGAGCGGTCACCACCGTAACATCATGGAATGGACAGCGCAATTGCGGGTGCGGCTCTGGTCTTGGGAAGTTCAGTGATGGCCGTGCGAGAGATTGCCCAATGTGAACAAAGCGCGCCGCTCCCGCACTTGCAAGATGGACCTAGCCACATTCAAACGCGGTCGAGAGTTTTGGGCCGGCAGTTGGACATCAGGCGGGTCTGCAGAAAACAATTCCGCAAGATTCTGACGCCCGCAGCGACAGCTTGAACCACGCGTCCAACAAGCCCGGAAAATGGCAATACTGACTGAGGATGAGATCGACGAGATCTTGTACTTTGCGCGAGCTAACGAGATCGAGGACTTGAAGACCTACATCCCGACCTTGTTTCCAAAGTACGGCACCCAGCCAGCCTGGATTTTGTCTCAAGCTGTGGATGCAGAAACTGGTAATACTTCGCTGCACTATGCCGGTGCAAATGGACACATAGGTTGGTGACGCCTATTTTTTTTCTTCTATCTCCTCTCTCGTGTAGCTAGAAATCCTGAACATTATATATGAGTAAGACATTCGCTAATCGATCACCCGTAGACATGGTTAATTATCTTCTTTCGCTGTTCCCTTCGTCATCTGCCGATCGCAAACCGTTCATCAACAAGCAAAATAACTCTGGAAACACCGCTCTTCACTGGTCTTCTCTTAACGGTCACATGTCCGTTGTTAAAGCCCTTCTTGCCGCCGGCGCTGACGCTAGCATTCTGAATAATTCAGGACATGATGCCGTCTACGAGGCTGAGATGAACGACAAGCAGGAAGTCGCAGAATACCTGCTCAAAGAAGCATTGGGCTTGGAGAAGGCTATTGGAAGGGAGGGAGATGGCCGCTCACCTGACGAGGAAGACGAGGAGGTGGAAGGTGGCGAAGGTGAAGGAGATGGTGACGCGGACAAAGTAGCAGACGGGATGGCAGAGATGGACTTGAAGAGTTCAACGCCAAAGGGCGACATGGGATGAAAGAAAAGTGGTGCAATTCAAACAGGAGTAGTTGACGACGGCAGGGGATTCTAATGGCCATCACCCTTGCAGGAACCTGAGCTTCAGCCTTCGGTCGCAAGGCCTTGCAGGATATCTCAGCATTCAGCGTTAAGCATGCTTCCCAATACAGCTGTTTAAAAGGTACGTCGAGGACGCCAGTCCATCAAAGGCTCCAGGATGACACTGGCAAGTTGAAACTTGATCCGGGGTATCAACTGCCTCAGCAAATCAATTTGGGTGGATCGTTCTGTAAATTCTTCAAAAACAAAATATGGGACTCCTATGTTACGATTTCCAGATCCCTCCCGAGGCATGTAGTCATACACTTCACACCTCTGTCTCAGATGAAATCACGAAGGTTATAGCTATGAACCCCAACGTCAGATCAGCAAAGCCGTCTTGCGTCCTCATCCAACCCTCGCAGCGCACGACTTTTCAAAAGCATAAGAAGGCATCCAGAACTATCGCTTTCGGATTTCCATACAGAGGTACATGGACATCTCACGCGTCTCCATCGTCTTCCGCTGTGACAGTAGGGGTTTCCCTTGACACATGTTCAGTTCAATTCTGACCGCGCAAAACGGACACTGAAACACAGAAGCTTAGAGTTTGATTCATCTTTCATTCTGTTTGTGCGCTTCGCACCTATCTACAATGCTATTGCAAGCAGACCAGCTACTCCAGCAAAGCTTCCAACGACGGCTTGCGGCATGGCTGCACCTGTAAAAGTTGCCGGATTTCGGCTTGACGTTGCGCTCGTTCTCTGACTGGTCCTCGTACTGGCTACCTGGCTTGCCTTTGTGCTTGCAGCCTCCGTAGTCTTTGCGCTTGCCGAACGGCTTTCTGATGCGGTCGCTACAGCACTAGCAGTCGTGCTCGCGGCTCCCACGTCCTGGAAGGCATTGACGCCTTTCTGCAATGCGCTTGTGATTCCAGAAGCGAGTTGTCCAGCCAACGTTGCGACTTCAGACGGAACTTTCCCCGAGATTGCAGTCGCGAGTTGTTGAGAGCCAGAGAGTTGCGCGTTCAAGTTCTGTGAGACCTGCGGGCCCGCACCAGCCGACACAAGGGCACTCTTCTTCGAAATCAGATCGTTGACGGTGCTCTCAATCGTTGACTGCAAGTTCTGGACTTGACTTTGAAGTTGAAGGGCGTCCGTTAGGGAGATTGAGGTCGCGCTATTGACAGTTTGGACGCCATTTGTGACCGAGGTAGCCACCTTATCGGCTGCAGCTTGCAGACTTTGGATATCTCCCGCGCCGTTGAATCCTTTTACAGCGGTGTCAAGTGCCTGAGTATCGGTATTGATTTGGCTCAACACCCCTACGATGGTGGCGACTTGCCGTTCGTAGATGGACGGCTGCGCTGTGACAAACCCGGCCGCAGCAAGTATTGAAAAAAACCTCATGGTCGCGTTGAATTCCGTCGCCAGCGATGATCAACGCGATGGGTGCGAGATTGGGCAAATTTATCGTGAGAAAGTCGTGCCTAGCGACAGTGGAGGGGAGTGATGGACAAATTCACCACAACTTCAGGAATGACCATGACCAAATATGCATGGCGTGGTGATGAATGGGAAGGCTGCCTCACCTAGATTGCTCCAAAGCACGTCTGTTTCTACCCAAAAGGCCGCCAAACACCTTGGACATTAAACTTTGACCATTAAGGGGTCGTCAAGCTACATGTTTCATGCCGCATATCTTGGCCATAACGCACATCGTGCGGCTCTGTTTCAGAATTGCTCAAACTGGCTTTGCATTTGTGCAGATCCTTGATCGTGCTGGGAGTCTAATCCATTTCTCCAAGGTTTGCAAAGACCGACTTGCCGGCAATGTACATAAAATTGACAGAGCCCCTTTTTACGCAACGGTGGTTCATAGTTGGCTATTGCGATTTTTTACCGATGCTGGTGCAAGACGTGGAAGTGTAGCGAAGACTCTTCGTGGTAATCGTGCATTTTCTTTTCAATATGCAAATCATGGATCTGCGTTTGGAAGGGGGGGGGGGGGGGGGTGAGGGGGCTCACACGGCGATCGTACTAACAGCATGAGCAAAAGCTGGCTCTGATACAAATTTGATTATGTGGGGTATCATTAGCCCATAAAGCGACGAGGATTTCTCGTACGAGAAGTGAAGTTGCCGGAAGGAATTCCTGGCTTCCAATCATAAGCGCAGCCTGTACAACATGTTTTGAAACTTCGAAGAAGCAAAATGTTGCCGCAGGCCACTAGCACTTTCTCCACGGTTATGGGTGTTGAGAAGATACTCTAGTTGACGCCTGTTCGAGGCCAATAACCTGAAGTTGAACACAAAGCCATAACGTATTAACTTTTTGCATCGTCATTACAGTAACTAAATCTTTGTGGATTCTTGCCTCTCCGAATTTGATGCTCATCACTCAAAAGTAACAGACTTCCACCCACCCTTCTATGAACCTGAAGTCACTCCCCATCGTCGACGTCATAAATGCATCGAATTCCGAGAAGTTGATTCCGGGATGTTCGCGAGCTTCGGACAAGTATTCCTGGTATTCTGCAAGTTTCGCAAGCCTTTCTGCACTGGGTGGTTCTTGACTCTTTGCTTGCCGTTCTCTGGCTTCCCGTTTGGCGCTAGCTTTGGTGGCGCTATTGACCACCTTACCTGTAGTGCGGTCGCGTTCCCAACCTAGAAACATGTATTCGAACTGACGGATTATTTCAGCCTCATTTTTGAGCCGCTGACTGGCCTCGTTTGTTTGGTTATCTGGAGGAACTAGGGGATCAACAGTAACATCTCTCGGCCGACTGTCGAGGATGTCACGTTCGGAGTTGGGCATGAATTGTGGCATTGTCGGATCAAAGCGTCGTTCTTCCTCTACGACCGGCGCGAGAGATGAAGGCGGATTTGTCACCATAATCTCCATACGCATGGGTTGTTCACCAGAGTCGGTAGGTTGGGTGGAGATATCGAGGTGCATTCCTATGGGGTCTTCGTCGCCTGAGAGGTCTTCTCGAACCTCAAAGCCTTGGCTGCTGAGCAATTCACTTAATGCCTGCGCTTGCACTTGTTCCTCGATGGATACTACAGCATCGGCCATAGTCGTCAGCTCTCGACGGGACTCTTCTGCGTCTGATCTTGGCTGGTGTCCATTTATGTTTTCGTCCGACACAGATTGCTTAAGTGCATTCTTGGTGGCAGATTCAGCAGCTGCACCTGCATTGGCGCGGCGACAACTTGCTCTATATGCTGCTGCACTCTCTTTCTCTTTGCGGACCCTATCTTTGTAAGCCTCAATTTCCTGTTGCCAGCGCCTGATTTCTGGTCTCGCGGCCTGAGCGTCGTAGTGAAAATCCTCTCTTTCCTTGAAAAGAGGGTCTAGAAGCTCATTTAAGCTCTCTTCCATGACCTGGTACGCAATCTCTCGGCCTATATCTTGTGAGTGATTTGGGATTTGGTAACCGTCTACTTCTGCGGTGACTTGTGTCTGGCTATACGAGTCCTCGCTATCGTAAACAGTAGACCGCTGCGTTCTTTCCGCCCACGCTGCACGCCTTGCGTCTGCGATAGAAGATCCGCCATAAGCGAAGCGTACTCGTTGCTCACGAGCAAGATGTGTAGGAGCTTGATTGTGAGAGTCTCTGGGTTGGAGGTAAACGAAGTCACGAAGAGACAATGGCTCTCCAATTCTATGATCGAAGGGAAATTGGGCCTGAGATTCCCAAGCATTGCCTACAATCTCGGCACGAGATACATCCAGGATCGCGTCTTCATTAACCACTGCCTGGTCTGGTTGGTTTCGTCTATCGCCGAACGAATTCGCAGGCTTGTTAAGTGGCGCTCTTGGTTCTGGGACTGAGCGGGGAGCCTGCGTAAAGGCTGCACTAATCACTCGACTGGAGCTCGCAAAAGTGGTGGCGTCTCTCAATCCGTTGACTGCTTCGTTAGGAGCAAGCAGATCCAGTGTAACTTCTTCCTGAATTGTGAACAGAGCTTTGAATATGCGCAAGAAATCTCTCCTTGTGACATAGCCGTCGCCGTCTAAGTCATATGCATCGAAGATCTTTTTCCTCCTACTCTTGCCACCTATTTTGCTTCTGAGAAATGCAACTCCAAGCACGAAATCTTCGAAGCTGATGAGACCATCGTGATCAGCATCGAACAGTGCAAACATGCGGTCGAAAATTAGATTTGGACGAAGCGGACTTGTCGAGCTGATCGGAGAGATTGCCCGCTGGAAGGACAGTCTGTCTATAGCAAATAGCAGAACATCGCCGGGGCGTGGACAACTAGCGAGGCATGTGAACTGATCGTATAGACCCTCAATCTCGGATTTTTCGAAGTCCACCTTGTCGACCAAGCTCTTGCATATGTCTGCAGGCAAAGGCGGAATCTTAGACATGTCAAGACGTCCGGGATAGCTAGGTTCTTGAACGGCATGCAGATTGTTCATGGCGTACGTCGGTATTTTTATTTCGTAGAAGATGTGGTTGCGGCTGTGCATACAAGTCGCATGGCAATCATTGCACAGGTCAAGATCCACGCAGTTTGCACATTTCCACCTGATTCCTCGAATCGGCGAGGTACCGCAGGAGTCGCACTGAAACCCGCGATGCAGGTAGCCATCTTGCCGGGCTTGGTTCTCGGCAATGTGATACAACAATTGCTTGAGGTAAAGGCCGGCTTGGCCACGTCCAAATCGTACTCCAACATCTGTACCGGCAATGGTGTCGGCATCATCTGGGAGGAGACCTCGTTCTGCAGCTTCTCTTTCGACTGTTTCAACCATTTGTGCTAAGCCTTGACGAACCTCGTCATGAGGAAAGCCAAGCTGCTGCAACCAGCGTGTTGCCGCAAGCATTTCCTGTTCCCATGTAGAACGCGCTCCTCTGTTTTGGAACTGCATGATCATGAACCGTACGACAAATTCGTGGCGGAGAGAATTCAAAGTCGCCCGCGCTTGTGCTTCGGGTAGGCCATGCTCTTCCTGCAAGGTCTGCAATGTTGGAAGGGCAGTGGGCCGCAGCTCAATATGAACCGTCTGGCCTCTTCCATTGACAATGGCGAACCTCCCATACGTCTCGGCCGGATTGAAATTTGGGGTCTCAGGAGTTTGATCGATGTCTGTCTCGGCTGTCTGGTTCTCTCTAAGACGTGAAAGGCGTTGGGGCCTGCGGGGTCGATGAACCTGCGCATCTCATGAGCATCATCAACGTTCTACCGGAATGAATATAGACTGTGTATGGTCATGTCGCATCGAACGGTGTGGCCAAGCCCTTCGACACCAAGCTCTGAGATTGGAGCGTAGGGCGGCACTGTTGCAAATGACTCACGAGTATGAGGGCACGAATATACGTACGGCGTTGCTGCGATGAGGCGTAGCTGGCGGAGGAGAGCTTTTGAAGTTGTTGTATACAACATACGCCCCGTACAAAGCTGCAAAGCCCGTAAGGGCCAGGACTACCGGGCGGTATCTCGAGAGCGAAGAGGAAGGCGTCGTTTCTGTCGCCATGACTGATGTCCCGCAAAGCACGAGCTATCTGGACGTGTGGAAATGTGTTCTGCCATGCCGCGGCATCATGAAGGCAGGTAAAGGGAGCAGCAGCGCTGGCCGAGCGTGTTGCTTTCTCCAACGTTGCTGTTCACCGGCTCGGTTGCCCTTCCGCTGCGGCGGCCTCGCGCCAAAACACGCGCGCCACGGCCACAGGAAAGGCGCTTGTATGCTCGCACTAGTTCTAGCATCGCCAAGGGAATACGGCCTTTCATGCCGGAAATTTTCTTGAGCCAAGCCAAATCCAAGGCTGCACCATACTTCGTGCCCGTTCAGTCGATGAGAAAAGATGGGACTTTTCCGCCGAGCGACCGAAGTTTGTTGAGGAGACCCAGGCTTGTGCCATCGACGTCCGTACGCGTGTCCACCCAAACATATCGAGCAACTGTAGCAAGCTTAGAAAGCAAGATTTCGACGCAGCTGCACGGCTATATGGGCAGGCAGGTTTAGCTGAGCCTTCCTATCAAGCCTCTCGGGGTCTGACAGTCGTGCGAGCCGAAGTTCCGAAAAGTTTGTTTTGCAAGCCTCAAACGTACGTTCTGTTCCCACAAAGTGTTTACGAAGTGTTGAGCTCGCGTCCCCTGTATTTGCAAGAAACTCGGCACGGCATTCGGCCATCGTCTCCGAGCCGTAGCAAGGTAATCGGTGACGGATATATACTCTCCCTGAGTATCTTTCGTCGCGAGCAACCCATTCCCGCTCTCGAAAGGCCGTCCCCGAAGATGGCAGCTTCAACACCAAAGCCCATTTTGATCTGCGGGGCAGGTCTGGCCTCGCTGCTGCTCGGCCGATCGCTCTTGCGCACTGGGATCCCGTTCACGCTTTTCGAGCGCGACCAGAGCATCTCGTTTCGCGGCCAAGGGTACAGGCTGCGGCTTTCGGACGAGGGCCTGGATGCGATCGAGGAGGTTCTGGGACCGGAGCACTTTCCCAAGTTCTGGGATGCCACAGGCAAGACGGGCGGCGAGAAAGGCTTCGCGTCGCTCAACGCCGTCACGGGTGAGGAGGTGACGGAAGAGAAGCCCGGCGGCGAGGGCCCGACCAAGCCGGCTGCGCCTAATCTACGGTCGAGAGATGGGAGAACGATAGGAATCTCGAGAGGTGAAATGCGTTCGCTTTTCATGGAAGGGCTCGAAGATCGCATCAAATGGAACCATCTGGTTACGGGATACGAGCTTACACCTCATGGCGTCCGCGCCGTCTTTGCCGACGGTTCAAAGTCTGAGGAAGGCGAGATGCTGGTCGGAGGCGAAGGAATATACTCCAGAACGGCCAAGCAGCTGTCCGGCGGAAAGCTCAGGACGTACGATACTGGAGCGCGAGGCATTCACGGCCAGGCTCCCGCCTCGGCCTTCAAGGCGTTAGGCGAAGGCGTTTGGCGCGCAACAGACGACACGAATCCGAAGGGACGCATATTCGTCATAACCAACGTGCGTCCTGGTAATTTGGACGATGACTCGTTGCACTTTGGATGGACCATGGGTGGAACCCCTGGAGTCATCGCTCCGCCAAACGACGACTTCACGATAGTTGGCAAGCCCGCGGCTGAGATTGCAAAATCGCTAACGGCACACTGGCATCCGCGACTCAAGCCGTTGTTCGAAAGAATGAATGAAGACCAGGCCGCCTTCTGGAAGATCACGTGTTCAACACCGTCTGGTGTGCCTGAATGGAAAAATGAGCCTAGAGTCACCGTGATTGGGGACGCAGCGCATTCCATGACGCCTGCTGGAGGGCTTGGCGCGAACACGGCTGTAAGGGACTCTGCGCTTCTAGGGAGATTGCTTGCCCAGGCTGGGGGATATCAAGACGGTGTGACAGCTGCATATGAGAAAGAAATGAGAATTTATGGCAGTGAGGCGGTTGCACGAAGCTATGCCATGGCCCAGAAACAATTTGGAATCCACATAGATGAGGATAGCACACCAACGGTGGGCTGAGCAAACTGGTTTGGCAAAATGAGAAAACACTTTCGAGACACGTGAATTGGCCGAGCAACGTACGTGCCATTTTACAAACGAAGTAATAAGCTGAAAAGACTGTTGTCCTGGACAACGTAACTAAAACAATAAAAAGCTGGCTGAAAGAGCAGATTTGTAAAGTTTGTTTATGCGAATGCGCTCTTCAATCGCCTCCTTGGATATCGTGCGCTAGTCTCCTTCCAACTCCTCGCAAAAGTGCTCAAAAACTTCAGAACCGCAAAGATGAAAGCAAAAGCAGCTTGGGGGCATACTCGAACGGGGGAGAGGCATGGCCCACCTAATTGGATCGCAGGGCATGTCAAAGTGAGACTCAGCAACGGTTGTTGCTCTCACGCAGCCACCATGATCCTATTCGGTCTCTTCATGCCTTGTGGGAACGCAAACGACTCGTCGACAACGTATTGACCTGAATCAAACACTTAGCAAAAAAAACACCCAAAACATTACATGCCCGCAGTTGCCCGTCTCACCCAAAATATCGAGCCAGGCGTATTCGGATCGTCGCGCTCCTTTCTCTTCCACGCCCGATGTAGTCGCATACCAAGCTCATGGTCCTTTCTTATCACGTCATCCAACTCCAGTCTCAGGCTTGCCAGCTGCTTTTCTCGCTCACGGATAACCTTGAAGCTGTTATATATAGGATTCCTGGCCTCCGGTTTCTCCAAGTCTGCAATGACGCGCTGAATGTTCCTGCGCTGCAGCGACAGGTCTTCTTGTTGCGCTTGTATCGACGCTATGAGGTCCGAGGAGGAAAGCTCTTGTGGAGTCTTGGGAAGCGACTTCCCCACGGGTGAGGAACCGCTGCTCTGCGTAGAAGGCGCAAGGGAATTTGAACGCTCGGTTTTGTTTCCTCTACCGGTGCGCCAATCCGTCAAGGGGAATTGCTGTTTGATGACTTCTGGTTCGGGCGATGGTGGCTGCACCTAATTGCGACGACATTAGTATGTCCTGAATAGTTCGAATGGGATCACATACAGCTGGCGCAGATCCGACGGGCTTCCGCGTTGTGCTTCCAATACTGAATCGTTGACCGCTCATTGGGGTCGCGGGCGAGTCTCCAAGACCAAGACGTCGGGTTGGGTGACCGCGATCTAGTATGGACGCTTTATCATTAGGCGATGGTGAGGCATTGTCTACATACTTGGTCGGCATTGGAGGCGGCGGACTTGGTGGCGGGCTGTGCTGATACACCGAAGTAGCTGTAGTGGTCCAACTAAAGTGGCTACCGGGTTCTTGGCCTGGAGACTCTTGAATCTTTTTGGAATATGAACTATTTCGTTGTCTTCGAGGTGGTGTCCTTTGGCTTGCGTCTATTTCAAGAGTTGAATTAACCTCTCGTAGAGCAGGATGCTGATCAGAAGAATGGTCTGCGGTAGGGTTCGGTGAGTAGGGATAGTCCTTTACGGGAGTAACATTGCGGTCTGGGGGTGGGCTAGGGTAGGCATTAGGAGAACTGTAATGCTGCAATGGTGGGCCTGCAGGAACCGACCCGTAGACCTGCCGTTCTGCATTAGCATTGTGACCTGACATGTCACTTAAGCCGTTCCCGGGATACGCTTGGGCCGTGGGTGAGGCTGTGACTTGTCGAGTTTCAGGCGGGGACGCCACTTTTGGCACTTTTGGAGAGATGGCACTATTTAACGGATCATGCCCTGGACTCTTCGCACGTTTCTCCTCTGGCCGGCGAGGTTGTGGTATTGGTTGCCCTGGCTTGTCTTGCGGAGCATCAACTATCGCATGGCGCCCAGAACCTCCCTTCCAAGGAGGTCGCGTGTCAACACTGAGTCCTTGCTTGGCAAGTCGGGAAGCCTTCTCTTTAAAGCTGGTTTTCTGGGCCTCATTTGACGGTGAGATCGGATTTTCGAGTTTCTTTACGGGCTTCAGTCCCGAGCGAAAATCGAATTGGCCTGGTTTGACTTGAGAGGGTTTGCCGGCGCCATCAAAAGTCGGCTCTCCGGAGTAGTCGTCCCACCTGTGAAAACAGTCAGCAAGAGTTTTGGGTTGACACGAGATTCCTGAACGCTGGTCAGGTCAGCACACAAGCTTGCCACAAAAGAACAGAGGCTCGTTCCCACGATACCACAGCAGTCTCAAACGCTCTCATTTGAGGAGTCGGGTGACTCAGAGCCTTCATATTCATGTCTTGGGATGGCCTTATTTTCCAGCATGTGTAGCATAACCTGTTCAGAGCGCAAAAGTCTCGTCGCAGAAGATTCCAAGGATGACCACGCACATCATGGGCGCACCCTTGCCGACGTTTTGAGTCCATTCTTTCATGCGTGGAGTGGCCTTTCGCGGGACAGGAATCTGACTCCTGCTCGGCCTGGAAGTCTCCAAACCCGAGGGCGAGTGTTCTTCAATGGGCGAGACTTGGCCATCGTCGTGAACTGGGCGCCTGTAAGGCGAAGCGGGAGGGGAGACGCGTTCCTCTGGTTGCGAATACACCGACGAGGCAGCAACAGAGGGCCGATACAATGTCGGATCCTCAGACCTTCTCTTTCCGCTGGGCAAAACATCAGCAAATGCCATGCAAGCTGTTTCTAATCCAATTATGTTTAGGAGGGTAGAAGCAGGGGACAGTATTTGCGATAGTGGTGTTCACGTACACATCCATTGCCGGCACCTTCAGCTGGTTTTCGACGTCCTGGCGAGCGCGTGACGGGCGTATGTCAGCGTTGTAGTAGGCATCGCCCGGAGAGAGCGCAGGTTCTTCGGTCGGTGAGAGATTCTGCGCCCGATCAAGCTGAGCTTCGTCGTACGTCGATTCGAGGAGCGTGGGCGAGCCAATTTGAAGATTTGGCCGGCCCTTGGTGCCCTTGTCGCGCAAAGGAAGCCGCTTCCACATGGCTACCGGATCGGAAAGCTAGTGCTGTGAACTGAAGGGATGTTCGGCAACCTCGTGCAGGTGTTCGGTTGGGGTAGTTGTTTCGTTTTGAAGGTAGACCGGGCCTGTTGTGGCTGCACGCAGGAGACAAGTTGTTTCGGAGTGACAGGTAAGAGAACGTGAAATCAGTGTGGGTGGTGAAGGGACAAAGGAGAAAAAGAAGTAGGCTGAGGCCGTCGAGAAATGCTGTGAATAAATCAGACAAACTCACGGTAGCCTGATGGTGTAGACGGACTGCAACGCGGCCGTCACGAGAAGGAATCCGGGGGTGAGAACCAAGCAACTACAAAACACGTCACGTCCAGCGCAACAGTCCGGGTCAATGGCGACCGTGGCTAGAAAACGAATGTGTGTTCAATAACTTAATGCAGAAAGAAAACAATGGCGGATCGGAAGACGAAAGGCGAGTCGAGTTTAGTGGATGAAGATGATCCAGCTCGAGGGCAGCTCGAGCGATGTTTGATCTTCGCTTCCAATCAATTTCACGTCTGAAACCGCCACAGCAGCAACGGCCGAACCCTGCAGCAAACGAGCCAAAGCTGGACTCGACCAGGCTGGCATAACTCCGGATTGTGTTCCTCATTAGAAAGGCTGACTGTGGGTTTGTTCGTGCTCATGTCAGGCTCGCGCGCTCCCAAGTCATCAGTGCAAACTTGTTCTCCGTCGCGTGCCTGCGCACGCGAGTCGGGCCCGTCATGGACAATGACCGCAGTCGTTTGCCCTTACAAAGTGGCGCTGCTGCTGTGTTTTGGCCACCGGTTCGATCACTGTTCATAATTTCAAGATTCAGGAGCTCGTGGCGCACGACCAGTGCAGACAATGTCGGGCTGACATCTCCGCACTTGACAGGAGTAGGGCTGGAGCTTTGCATTCGAAACTGCTCCGCTCGCAGACATTGCACCGAAGTCAATGCTGTTTAAGCTTCTGGAGAAGATGCCATTCTTCAGCTGCCCGGACCACAAGCATTAGAATCCGCCTGCTTAACTTGGTTTCCAGATTCACGACGGACTCACGTGCGTTGCATCTTCATGAGCGAGCTGTCTTTCGGGTCTCGCAGGAAAGAAATCCAAACGTCTGCGTGCTATCAAGGAAAAGGGTAAGGTGCGACAAGATGCGCAAGCTACATCGGACCACTGAGAATAAATCCATAAGAAGTCTTCAGGAGCGAGCCGGCGTTCCAGTCTGACAGTGGAGACAACGCCGACAATCCGTGATCTAGGACGAATTGCGACCGCATGATGCGGATGAAAAAAGTCGTCAAGTGTTTATTGGTTCAAGTCGGTCTGGCCTGCTCAGGAAATTTGTCATTCACGCTGTACACACTTCGCTAATTCCAAAAGAGTCCCTCCTACGATGCGATGGCCTTGTAATGTCCTCACTCTCCTGTGACGGCTGAGGGTACATGTAAAGCTGAAATAGATCATGGCTACTTCGCAATGCTAGCAGCCGCTAGTCCGTTTATGGGGACGCAGCCAAATTCACCTGAATGCTTGCAAGATAATTTCGTTCCAGGTTTTCTTACGCATGACAGAGGATTTGTTCAACGCCCATCTACTCGCTAATAATGCACGTATCCTGTTTTGAACCTTCCTTTAGTACCTATCGATCTCTCTCTGTCGAATAAACCGCTCAAGTACACTCATCGCAATCCGGCAAGCCGTCGCTCTTGTACTTCGCTGAGCGCTTTGCTTCCGGAATAGAACGCCACTACCCCAATGATACCTGCCACTGGAAGTGTCTGGAACAGGTTCCAGCTCGTGTAGTACAGGAAGAAAACACACTCCATCGCAAAGATGCTCCCAACGAAAAGGACGTGACTGATGGGTGCCGCACTCAGGGCTTTCGCAAGGTGGTTGGCATTGGCACCGAGCATCAGCCACGCACCTAGCAAGACAGGCAGACAAGCAACAACGCCGGCAGTGAAGATAAGCGTGATGATGCGAGGGGGCGATTTGGGATCCGACTTGAAAATATGATGGATTTCAGGCTTCTTTCCGTACCGAAGCTGCTGCTCCTGCTCTGGAAGCGGAGCGTTCGGGTCCAGATCAATGCTCAAGCTAAAGGCCTTGCTCTTGTAAGGTGTCGAGCTCCCGAACGAGCCAATGACAATTGATGCTTCAAGCGGTTCTTTATCCTTGAGGAGCTGTAGCGGGATGTCGCTGAACTTGACATCCACCTTGGACTTGCCGGATTCTTTAACGGTGAAAGGAAACGATTCTTCGAGGCCGCTGGTTGAGGAGCTGAGCGTGAGGAAGGCTTGGTGTGGTTTGCGAGCTTTCTTGCCGTTTGTGGTTGTAAGGATGATCTTGAGCGCCGAGTCTGTCTTAAGGCTCAGCGGCTTAGGTAGAGGCGCATCTGGCTTGAGACTTCGTGTAATACGTTAGCATAAGCCTCGCCAGTGGATATATGGAAATAGGCTGTAGAATGAAACAATGCTGGAAATGAAGATGCTTATACGGAAGGACAATTGCTATGTCTATCCCTCATTACGGCTGCCAGCAATCCATTTCAAATAGCCGTGGTGTTCAGGAAATCTCAAGAGTTGACTGGGGTATACGTACGCTTCCTTCGATGCACCTCCAGCACCACTGCCTTTCTCACTTATCGACACAGAAGCATCTTCGAAACTCCATGATGCTGCGGAAACGAAAGCGGAGCCCGCTAGGAGCAATTGCGGTACTATGTATCGCAGGACTCGCATTTTCTATGTCTGAGTGTGTGAACTTCTGCTGTGGGAGTGCAATGATGCTCCTCCAGCTACGCGAGGTGTACAGGTGTTCTTAGCAAGGCTGATTCATGCCTGAGGCACCTATGCAGCCCAAGCCGTGTTACGTCGTTCAGGGTCCGCGCCTGGTTCGGGACGCAACGCTGTGGGAACAGGCCAAAGAGCTCCGAACCTTTAACAACACGCACAAAACTCAAGAAGTTCTTGATCCTATTTCGGGATGACTAACATTGTCGAGCAAATAGACCAGCAGCTTGCTGACCTGCTGGCAGGATGGAACATGTACTCGACCATCATCGCTGTGAGCATCTTCGGCTACCTCACCTACACCGTTGTAAACGCCGAGGAACCGGATACGCACCCGATGCTGCTGCAGCGACAGGCTACTGCCAGTATGGTGCGGAAACCAGGTGAATCGGCCATATACCGGTCATCAGATACTCCGCACGGCTTCCCACTTCGAAGTGGACTTAATGTGAAAGAGCCGGGTGCTCCTGCTTACGCGGGCGGCAAGGACGGAGATCTGAGGGATATTTGGAGGAGAGTTACAGGCGAGATACCACTAGAGAGACCGCGCGGAAGCAGCTCTGTGTCCTTGTCTGAGGAGGCCCAGGGCAAAATCTTCACAGTCTTTGGAAAGGAAGAGGTCACAGAACATAGCATCCCGGACATCACGAAAGAGCTCACCATCATCGGTAGCTGCATCAAGAAACAAGGTGCTACTCGGGTGGCAATCTATATGCCAAACTCAGTAGAATTCCTAGCTGCGCTGTTCGCGTGCTCCTTCTTTGGCCTCTCCCCAGTCCTCATTCCCTTCAACCAGTCGCACTCAAAGGTGATCGAGCAATTGGCCGAAACGAAAGCAGATGCTCTCGTCGCACAAGCTGGCTCCCTACCACTGGAAGAAGTCTCCAAAGCGTACAAGTCATTAAAGCAGGTTATCTGGGTCGTAGAGAAGACGAGCCGACATATGGATTGGACCGAAGTCCCTAAGGATGTCGGCGATCAGATGGATGTTAGCATGTGGCATCAGCTCGTACGGGACCACCAAGACATCACGAGCTCGGCTATTCCGGATATTAAAAGTGCCGACCTGCCAAATATTGTTACAATCTGGCTCGACAAACCGGGCTCTGCCGCTCAGGTTGTTGAGTTTACACATAAGGTACGTTTTGACATGGCTCTTCTCCGCATGCGGATTTTAACAGAATCCAGAACCTCGTTGCGGGTATAGGCGCCCTACTTGTCTCAGTTCCACTCCGACAACGCCTAAGTCCCTCAGATCTCTTCCTGTCAGCAGACGCTTGGACCAGTACGTACCCGCTATGCTGGACTCTTGGTGCACTTTTCTCCCATTGCTCTGTTGCCATCACTTCAGTTGCGGGGCCGGGTGTCTCGCTTGCTCTCACAACGCGTTGCATCGCTCCCACAGTCATTGTTGCTAGCGCTGAAAGTGCGGAACGTCTGCACGCGGAAAACAAGGCCAGCGCTTCGGGTGGCCTCAAAGGACTGGCGCATAGCGCACAATTGAGTGCGTTGGATGCCGGGCGAATGCCTTCTGATTCGTTGTTCTCAAGAATAAATTCACCACATCGTGTATCTCTTGGGACTACTCCAGGCAAGCTTCGTTTGCTATTCATCTCAGAAAGAGCTGGTGCAGAAACGCCTCCTTTAAGCTCACAGGATCTGAGTGATTTACGAATCTTTACCAATGCGCGGGTTGTTTATGCTCTTACTGCTGCCAGGGTGGCTGGAGCCGTCGCGCAAACCAGCGTATATGATTACAGAAGAGAAACAGGTTCAAGGAATAAACACAGCCATTTTGGTGCGCCACTAAGTTCTGTGGAGCTCAAAGTGGTTGATTCAGGAGTGCACAAGACTACTGATGAAGGCGCGAAGGGTGAGGTATGTTTTACTACATCTCTTCAGTTTCATCCTACATCACAACTCATTTTGGCCAATTTGTTAACATCCTACACAGATTGTAGTCGCTGGACCATCCGTTGCAGGCGGTGAAGCTCGACTCGGTGTCGTAGGCAAGTTCAACGATGACTGCACAATAGCGTATATATAGGAGTTCATGCGTCTATGTGAATGGACTAGCAAATAACTTGGCATTTGCGCATTCTCCCCTTGTTTCGCTTACTGTAATCTATTACAGAAGTCGAGCCGCAGATCTTCCCGAAATGCCTGCCTTGCGCCGTTCGTGATAACGGCTCTGCACTAGTCCTGATGTAGGATGGTTGTCCCCGAAACCCATGCATCCATCTCATGACAACCTCGCCTGCCGAGCCAGTGCCAATGCAAACGGCTTCCAGAACGCTGTTGAACAAGACCGGCTATCTGTCCTGACGTCTATTTCCACAAGCAAGTGTGCAAGGCCCACTTGGATTGGTTCGACCGCCACCCTTTACTTATCAGCACTCGAAGAAGACTGGATTCGCTTGAGCAGGCTTAGGCTTGTACTTTCACGCATAATGTATGGTAACTCCCTCGTCAAGCGATACGCATAGATGTATTAAAGCCGGCGAGTTCAAGCTAGCTCGCGGGCATTCTACTTGCTCCTTAGACGATAATCACATCCTAAAGCAGAGGCTGTGGGAAATAAATTTTTTGGGGTTTCTCCTACTTTTTCCGTTTGCATTTTGAACTTCCAATTCACCTCTCAACTAATATGGTGACATTCGAGCGACCTTCACTGCACGTTGCGAGACCCAAGTCCGCATTTTCGGACTCCGGAAATGCTCGATGGACCAACAAGGATCTAGATCCCGTACGGAAGGAGGATCGGAAGGTGAGTCTCGTCATCGATTCGTTCAAGTGGTAGGCCAGCAAATCTGACCCTTTGTCTCCTCGACCTCAGTGGGGAGTCTGGTCGTTCATTTCATACTGGATTTCCGACGCCTTCCACGCGGCTACATGGCAATTCGCAGCGGGAATAATCACATTGGGACTCAGCTGGCGAGAGTCCTTGGGCATTGTCGCCCTTGCCTTTTTCATCGTCTCCATTGTGATAGCTTTCAATGGCGCCACGGGCGTGCTCACGCATTCCCCGTTCCCAGTCATCGCTCGAGCTTCATGGGGGCAGGTTCAACCCTCCCTTATCCTGCAAATGCAACGAACTGACCGGGCATAGCTTCTGGGGCTCCTACGTTGCCATTGTGTCTCGCGCCATCCTCGCCATATTTTGGTTCGCAATCCAGTGCATGAACGGCGCCAACACTGTCCGCGTCATGCTCGGAGCTATATGGCCTAGTTTCTTGACGCTGCACAACTCCATTCCCAAGGACCAAGGAATCACTACGAACACAATGGTGTCGTTCCTTATCTTTTGGATCATCCAGTTGCCGTTTTTGTACATGCATCCAAACACGTTGCGCTGGTTGTTCCTGGCCAAAGCTGTGATTGTGCCGATGTAGGCGTCCCAAATAACTACCGCGCGAAAACGGTGACTGACATGTTCTGACAGCGCTTGGATCGCCATTCTCGTCTGGGCCTTCGTATCGACCGAAAAGAACAGCAGCATATTTGACCAACGTGCCACGCTGACAGGCTCGGCGTACTCTTGGGCGTTTCTCTCGTCCCTGACATCGGTCATCGGCAACTTTGCCACTCTCTCCGTCAACCAGGCCGATTTTTCTCGATATTCCAGGGTGTCCCCGAAATGGCAGTACATTTACGTGCCGTTTCTCCCTCTCGTCTTCACGTTCATCAGCTTCATTGGCATCGCGGCCACGTCGGCAGGCGGAGTCAGGTACGGTGTGCTGGAGTGGGATCCTATGGCGCTAATCTCGCATTGGACATCCCGCGCCTGCAGGTTCTTCGCGGCTTTCTCTTTTGCTCTGGCTGCACTTGGCGTAAACATTTCTGCCAACTCGCTTTCGGCTGCCAATGACCTGGCTGCCCTCGTTCCCAAGTATATCAACATCAGACGAGGTCAGCTCTTGACAGCAATTCTTGCCTGGGCCCTCGTGCCTTGGAAGATCCTGGAGTCCGCGGGGAGTTTCCTCAACTTCATGTCGGCATACGCGGTCTTTCTCGGACCCATCGCTGCCATCATGCTGTTCGACTTTTGGGTTATTCACAAACGCAAATACAACTGCCTTGCCTTGTATCAACCGGACAGCATATATCGGTATTCTAACGGCGTAAACTGGCGAGCAATCATCGCCTTCGTCGTCGGTGTTGCGCCAACTCTCCCTGATCTGATCAACTCGGTCAACTCGAGCATTGACGTGGGCGTAGGTGTTCATCCGTATCAATTCGGTTGGCTTCTTGCCTTCGTAGGCACAACGATTATTTATGTGGGACTGTGCTATGTTTTCCCGCCAGTCGAGACATTCGTTGACCGCTTTGTCGGTCCAGATGAGATCTACGACAACCAGATCATTCAAGGTGTGACGGAGGCGCATCCTGAAGATGTTGAGTATCAGCAAAACCCAAAGAAGCAAGCTGGGTGGAAGGCATGGGCTGATAAGGTCCTGTGATAATGCTTACAGAAGCTTGTTTTCATCAATGCACAGCTTTTTCTTGCGACGGGCGACGGCCTCATGATCCCAGGCCGCTGTCACACTGTTGGTCGTAGAACCTGGGAAAACACTATATAGGCTGTCAAAAGGGGTTAGCCATCCAGAGTCTAGAGACGCCGCCGCAACACAATTCGGCAGAACAGTTTTTTTTTTTTTTTTTTTTTTTTTTTTTTTTTTTTTTTGAAAATAATAACGGTTATGTCGCAAATCATAATACGCGTTTCTCAAAATTCTGGTCCCTAGAGAAGTTGAAAATCATTCAAATCCATAGAATAATTCCCTTTGCAGTGACGATGTTTAATCAATGATCAGGGTCTAGGAAGTGTATGAAAACTTTCAATATTTTGATGGAGAGGACATGTTTAATGTTACAAAGAGGTGGGTGCATTGCTGAATCATAGCATCCGGCCGTTCAGGATGCGCCTGTCGTCTAGCTTAAAAGCCTTGAATTAGTTTCGTCATGTTTTAAAAAATGCTTCGAGACCAAACTCCAAAGTAGGCAGGTCCATTTGGACAAGCGAGTCCCATGCATCCCAATCGATTGGGCTTGGCTCGCCGGGTTTTGACATAAACAATCCCTCCTCTCCGGGTACTACTGAAGGCCAGCTCGTGTTATATAGCATTGGAGGCTCATCAGAAGCGATGGTGTCCCTCATGTTCGGTGCAGAGACTGAAGCTGGCGTTGGATATTGTTGATAAGTATTTCTTCCCATTACACTTTGTGTCGTGGACATCTGAGGGCTGGTGTTGCTTGGTCCACTTTGGAAAGCGCCAATTCCAGCACGCTCTCGGGCTTGGATGATAAATTTTGGTACACTGAAGTAAAGGCCTTGTTGCAGAAGCATCTTCTCCCGAGCACTCCAGGCCCGTAGAGCTATTATTCGAATAGCTCGATATAATGCGAACTCGCCCGAAATGAGTTCAGGGTGATAGAAAAAAGCCTCCTCACATAGCTCCCATGCTTTTTCTGCCTCCTCACCTGTTGTTCTAACACGTAGTTCATTTAGTAAGAAAATAAAAGCGTGCCTAACTTGAAGATTAGTGCCATTGAATGAGCGCTTTCGATTCCCAGACCGTACCACTGGAAGTAAACCCGCACGTGCCAAATATAACCCTGTAATTCTTTCTGAGAATGACACATTATGTCATATTTCAATATTTTCATACTCAGGGCAAAACACAAGTCGCGGATTTCTTGTGGAGGCTCCCTTCCGCTCTCCAGATAGTGCCGAGGGTGATGCACGCGCAGACGCATGCCTGCCACGGCGGCTCGTGCAGCGATGCCTGTGATGTTATGGAGGCGGTTAATAGGATCACAAAACCTCAAATAGTTGTTCTGAAGTTTGTTTTCAAGTTCGTCAACGAATTTGTTTTTCTCTTCCATCGAGAAGGAATCTTCTGTTATTCGATTAAAACCTGCCTCGAAGATTGGTCCTAGTGAAGGTTTGAACGATGATCGTGACCTATGAATAAGGGCAAAGAAAGAGCGGAATTCGTAACGTAGCCGACAGAAGATCATGTCGGTTGCTCCCTCACGCTCCGGAGGAAACTCTTTCATATCTTCTTTCAAGTCCTCCTCGTTGAGGTTGAGAGGTGAACGTCCTTCGGGGTCTATGATAGCAGCGGAGTAATTTGGTGAACAGCCGGCAAGTTCCGAAGATGTGAAGTCCAATATCATTAGCTGATGCCAGAGCCTGCGTCTCATTTCTATTTCGAAAGGCGGCAAATTGGAATCAACATCCGCACGATGCATACCCATTCTCTGCGCAATTCGGAAAGCAACACCTGAAAGAATCCACAGTGTCTGAGAGTCCATACCGTTTCGCATGCAGATTAGGAATTGTACGAACGCTTGCAAAGTTACCAAGTCTGTTGATCGGGTGAATGAAGCTCTCACTAGGGCATGTCTTGTTCCAGCTCGCAATTGCTTGAGTAGTTTTTTGCGGGTTTGCCTGAGTTTGGTTTCACACTGTGCATTGCTGAGTGATGCCGCAGCAATGAAGAATGTCGAGAATATGAGAGCAACATTAGGCTTCGATAAGGAAAGAATTCCTTTCGTTCTTGCTGTATCTACAACCTTTTGGAATCCAGGACGATGCAAGATCATTGTTAGGTAGTGGACGTTATCGATATACACCTTGTTGCAGAGTCAGGATTTGTTCTATGACTGCCAGTGAAGATTCGTACCTGCCAAAGCACGTTTTGCTGTGCTACCGTTGGAAAGAGCTCGGCGAGTTCTTGATCAGATATGCCATTCGTGCTAAGAAGCATGCCAGCAGCGTGATCAACGTCACCGTCGTCATCGGAGCCGACGTATTGGGCATCTCCGGCTCCAATTCCAGTGTCGCGAAGGACGGCATCGGGATTTTGAAGTTCATTGTCGAGAGTAACCCAAAGGTTGCTGTCAAGATACCGAGTGCTGTTACCACTTGCGATCAGTCTTCCCCGTGGGGTATCATGCTTTGCTATGACTGCAGACTGTAAAGCGGGGGTTGAGGCCGCAGATTTTGGTGTAGACGCGTTGGCAGGACTGCCCACGGCAGACGAGAGCTGGTCAAATTGGCCCGGTGCTACTACTTGACGAAGCTGATCTTCAGCTCGCTGCAATCGCGCAAGGAGATCCGCATGGCTGCTCTTTGCTTCCTTTTTTCTTCGTTTAGGTGGAGGCGGAGCCTCGTAGACGCCTTTCAATGGAAATTAACGGAATTAACCTTCGGCAGAGGAATATGACCGGGTACATACAGGTATCGTTATGCCTTGCACAATATCCACAAGGCTCTAGCCTGTCACACTTCACCTTCCGCTTATGACACAACACGCAGCTGAACTTGTGCAGGCCAGAAGAACCGTCATCCTGCGTCGGCTGTGGCATTGCTTATGGGCCGAAGGATGAATATCGTCCCGCCGTCAATTCTTCGAGCAGTTCTGACCCCAAGACAGCACGTGACGTGTGTTGTCAACTTGTGAGCATTCTCAAATCTCTCGGAGAGAGAAAAGGTCGTGCCTTAGCATCCGATGGATTAAAATTTCACCGTCCTCCAAGATCTATATTGCAGCCTGGAAGCATCAACATAGTGTACAACCACACATAGTTAGCTACATCAGCCACTACTTACTACCGCCGGATTTAAGTTCGTATTGCAAGGCTAGAGCACCAGCCCTTGACTCACACGACAAGCTTCTCTCGGCGCAATCGAAAGGGCCACGAGCGAGGGGTGGACAATGATACGATTGACAAACACGCACTGCGGGAGCGAAGCAAGTCATTGGTTTCAAAACAGAGGTCGAACTTTCATGACGCACGCACTAAGCGCGTATTTTTTCACAGATGAACCAATCACAACAAGTGTAGATGCAAAGCACGATAATCAATGCCCCATTTAGGATTAGTGACTTTCCCCACCGTCTCGGTCCTCTCGGAGGCCCGAAGCGGCTCGTTTAGATGGCTTATATGCACCCCCGACGCACAAATTTTACGAATACCTTGGAGATGATACGTTGCCATCGCAGACGCCACTTGAGTGTCGAAGAAAAGCACCATTGATGATGGCACCTCGCAGGGGCCTGTTGCTTGAATGCCATTGACGAGCGGTTTTTTGGCGCCGAAAAGGTCGAAACCGTGGTGGCTCGTCAAAGAGACGGCTACTTCCAAGATCACATCGAACCTGCTGCCATTAACGTCAGCCCCTTTGGAGGCTTCATCTAAGAGAGCCTTGCTGTGGGGCGTGCGCGATGGAGACGCTGGGTACCTGCGGGGGGTACGTTTACCAGGCGATTCTGTGCCTTTCTCCTCTCTGGTCTAGAAACCGGTTGGTGATAGTGAAGACACGGAGCCGAAGGGCGAATTATACCCCGTCGCATTAAGCTACAGCCCGTTGTGACGGATAAGAAGTGGACTCGTACACAGAATACTTGTTCCTCCTCTTCCTATGTCTACATTCTCAACTCGTCCCTTCTACCACAGTGCACCTACTTTCTTGCTGCTAAAGCTTTTGCATCCATTTTCCACCTCCTTTTGCCAACCGCTCGTCGCAGATTCACAGCCAGGTCCGTCCATTTCGATTCATCCTTCAAGCACGCGTTCGCTTTAGCTTCACTCCTTTCACATCATTTCCTGGCGTTGGACTCTTGATTTTTAACTGTTTTCTTCGTCACCATGGAGCCCAGCGAAAAGAGTCATGAGGCTCTTGACGAGGCTTCCAACAAAGAAGTCCAACCGTCGGTTAGTTCACGCTCTTCGCGAGGCAAGACACCAGAGCACGATGGCGGTCAAATACAGCCAACCCAGACCAATGCGTCAGAAATCGTCTATCCAAGCACGGCCAAAACCGCTGTGATCATGTTGTGTTTGTACATCTCCATGTTTTTGGTTGCGCTGGACCGTACCATTCTCGCCACGGCCGTGCCTCGAATTACAGATAGTTTTCACAGCATCGACGACATAGGCTGGTATGCCAGTAGTTACATGTTGACAGCTTGTGGATTCATCCTGGTTTATGGCCGCGTGTACACGTTCTACAACACGAAATGGGTCTTCCTGTCCGGTATCATCCTCTTTGAAGTAGGAAGTGCAATTTCTGGAGCAGCACCGAACTCTACCGCACTTATTATCGGGCGTGCAATCGCAGGTTTTGGGTCTTCCGGCATTTTTACAGGCGCGATCACGATCATGATCAACACCGTTCCCCTGCACAAGCGTCCAATGTACCAAGGACTATTTGGAGCAACCTTCGCCATTGCCTCTGTAGTAGGTCCTCTACTCGGCGGTGCTTTCACTGACTCGAAAGCAACTTGGAGATGGTGTTTTTACATCAACTTGCCCCTGGGTGGTATCGTCGTGACCTTCCTAACATTCTTCCTTCACCTCAACGAGAAGGAGAAAAAGAAGGTCACGTTGAAGGAACAGTTCATGAAACTGGATCCCTTGGGAACTCTGTTCTTCCTCCCATCGATCGTTTGTCTGCTCTTGGCCCTTCAGTGGGGTGGAACAAAGTATGACTGGTCTTCATGGAGGGTCATACTACTCCTCGTCATATTCGCAGCCGGTTTCGTCGCCTTTGTCATCGTCCAAGCCATCACTCGCAACACCACGGCCACAATTCCATCACGCATCATTTTGCAACGCAGCGTCATTTTTTCTGCAATCTACACCTTCTTCAATGGTTCGGTTTTCATGACTGAGGTCTACTACATCCCAATCTGGTTCCAAGCAATCAAAGGCTCGTCAGCCGTGCACTCTGGTATACAGAGCATCCCTCTGGTTTTGTCACTGGTCACGCTCGCCATGCTCTGCGGTATCCTTGTACAACGATTTGGCTACTATACTCCATTCATGTGGTGCGGCTCTGTCATCATGACAGTTGGTACCGGCATGATACACACTTGGAAAGTAGACAGCGGTCACAACGAATGGATCGGTTACCAGGTATTGTTAGGTATTGGCATCGGCATGGGTATGCAACAGTCCAACCTCGCGGTTCAGACCGTGCTCCAGCATCGTGACGTACCCACCGGCTCCGCGCTGATATTCTTCTGCCAAACCCTCGGAGGCGCTGTCTTCGTGTCAGTTGGCCAGAACGTCTTTTTAAAGAAATTCGCAGGGCAACTGCGCCAATTACCCGCCGGCGTCCTCAACATGCAAACCCTTCTCAACACAGGCGCGACCGAAATCCGCAACGTCGTACCTCCACAATACAGAGATCAAGTCATTCGTTCATACAACTATGCACTGATGAATGGGCCGATGCTTGTTTGCATAATTCTGGCATGTATCACATTCGTGGGTGCCCTAGGTGTTGAAGTGAGAAGCACAAAGGAACAATTGAAGAAAAAACAGGCTGCTGCTCAGCAGCAACAAAATGAAAAGCAGGACATAGAAAAGGAAGCAGAGTCTTAAAAGGACGCTTCCGAGGACGATGTGGCCGCAAAAGAAGAGGTTATCGCATAGGATTTAGAATTTGTAATCGTTTAGGCACAAATTTCGCCGGCAGGGCCAGGTCTGTTAAAGTAGACATACTCATCTCAGCATATCTAATTAATGCATCACCAACTTGTTACTGTGTACGCCGCGCGCTTTTGAATAACATACCTTTAAATTTCCACTTTTTTTATGCTTTCACTTTGTGGAAGTCCGACGCCAGCAGCATTCATCAGCATGCATGCATAGGCATAATAACCAATGTAATGAGCCAGGCAAAGTGCCCCTCTTTTGCCGAATGCTTCCACAGCCTTGTCCCACATCTCATCACTCAGCCGCCCTCTCCGTCCGCTGCCCTCCAGTAGCTCGATAGCAACGTCGTAGGCAATGGAGCAACTCTCGGACAGCTCATCCTCTCCAGATGGCTTTTTGCCAATCTTTATAAAATCGATTTGACGCCACGTCAACCCAGCCAATTTGGCCAAGCGCTCGTGTGCGTAGATCTCGTATCCACTATTGTAATACGCTCCCACGACCATGATTGCCGTTTCACGTGCATCTTTCGGCAACTCTGGCGTTTTTCCAAGCTGGACAGCGGAATTGATAAACGCACGGAAGGCGTCAGGAAGCTCGTAAGCGGTCTCAAATGGTCTTTATTATCACAAGGTCAGCGAAATAGTATCGCGATAAGGGGGGAGGTAGGAACTCAAAGCACATACCCAGCAAAAGAACCATCAGCTTGTTTAAGAACAAAACTAATTCGATGCTCTCAATGATCTGAACTAGACCAGATTCGCACGTTGTGCTGTCTTACTGGTCCCCGAAAAGTTTATCCTTGATTTCGGAAAGCTCATTCCAAAGTGCTTTGTCCTCAGCTGAGAGATCTTCCGGCTTTACAGGTGCAAAACGTTCCATTATCCCGCTCAAGAATTGTATTCTGATTTTTTTTTGTTTCTTTTTGCTTGCAAGTGCAAAGCGGTAAAGACAAGAATGAGGGAGTGATTTTCAGTATGTTTCTCACGACAGCGATCGGCCTCTTGCGGGGTTCAAGGCCGGAAATGCATTTCCATCGGCTCCAAAAGTCTAGATTTCTCGACAATTTGGGCAGCATGGAGCACAGTCTGCGAGGAATACAAAGGTATAATCATCATCACTTGACTTTGTGCGGGATGACGCGGTTACCCGGATCTGACTCTTGCGGACGTGGCGCATAAGCAAGCCAATGCCTTGACGCGGACCCGAACTTATTGCACGTGAAATCGAGAAATTTTTCTCTGGTGATTCAGCCACTAGTCAGCATCAATCCTTGCCAGTCAGGGCTGGGAACCAGTCCTACACAGGTATACGAACAGCCAGATGTGCTGCTCGATTTCGGATGTTTCAGTGGCACCACTTTTCGACGGAGGCCAAATACGAGCTAACCGCCAAAAAGGTTGTAGAGACTGCGCTGAAGGGTCTTGGCATCCGAAGGTCGCTTCCTGCAGGACCCCACGTGTGGACATCGGATCCTTCAAGCCTTGAATTTCATCTGACAACGCGGTTGTCTTGGTCTGAGGATCTTGGACAGCTTTGGGTGCGGTGCATCGAGCTTCAGTGGGCATGACGATCCGTCCCGCACGCTAGGTCAATCCGAGCACTTGTTAGGGCGGATGAGAGACCATGTTGTGCTTGATTATTGGCCGGGGCATCAACAGCTCAGGATTTAGGATAGCTACGAATCGTACCCGGTGCCCAAAATGCATATGTCCTGGGTTGTCCTGGGTTGCGGAGTCCTGATACAAGTATTCCATCCCACGATCACTTAGCCAAAAGTAGAAAAGCGAATAGATTGTGCAGCAATTGCAAGTGGTGTCGATCTCCGGCAACGCAGACGCAATGATGCCCACTCCCAAAGCAGCGGTGTGTCCATTGCGGGTGACTGGAACAATGAGGCATTATTCGTAGAACAATGAAAAGTCGGGACAAGAAAATGAAAGCGGACGTCGAATGGTTGTGCACATGCGTTGTGCATGCACATGACGTCAATCTTTGTATAGTCTATCCCCCAACCTCGCGGCTCTAAACTTCTAGTTCCCGAAACCATAATATTATTGCCTTCGCGCTTATTGGAGGCTGTCACCGAAACAAAACTACTTTTCTTCGCTCAACCTCTCTCATTCTTCTTTTCTTCACCCGAAATCTCAAATTCCAAGTCTTTCATTCAAACTTGGCTTTCGGCCTTGTGCTCACGCAAAGATCACGCATCGGCTAGCTGCAGGCCAACTGCAGGAACCACATGCAAAATGAACTACGCAAATATGATCGAGGAGAAAAACCTCAAGGTAAGCATGCCTGCTCCAAGTTCAGATAGCAGTGTCGTACCGTCAAGGCCAAAGCTAAGAAATGTCTTGCCCTGATGCTGCTGAGGGAAATCTGAATCTTCACGCCTCCGTCTAACGCATATTCTGTCTATTCGGGCTAACAAAGCCGACTCAAGAAAACCTTTATCATAGCGACGCTAGTTTCGACGATCATAGGAACTTTCACAACTGGCATGGGGCTGTATGAGAGACTCGAACAAAAACGCAAGCAAAAGAAGGTCGACACGGGACAAGATGACAAGATCAGTCAGCTGCAAAAGCAGATGAAAGAAATCGAGGAGCGCTCGGAAAAGAATGCTCGGCGTGTCAGGGAAGACGACTTGCGCGAGTCGCTACAAGAGTCCGGCCCATTGATTCGCCGAGAGTATAATCGTGACTTCGCCCGATTCGGCGACAGATTTGCCATGGGCGATCGTACGTACATGTAGTTAACTTCAGTCACGATTCTTGTGCTAATCTGCACACAGCTATCACCCAAAACCAGCTACAGGGCCAGATCATTACTCTTCAAGGCACTGTCATTCAGTTGCTTGACGAAGCTCTGCGAACAGGACGAATCGAGAACATCAATAAGCTGTACAATGCGACTGAGCTAGCACGTGACGGTTCCATTGCTGCTCTTCAAGGTCAATACCAGCGCATGCTTCAAGCCGCTCCTATCCAGCGCCCACCAACTGTTCGACGGATCTCAAGTCAACCTAGTGTCGTTTCTGCAAGTCGTAAATCCCTACCTGCACCTAGCAAGGCGAAGACATTTGCCGACACCGTGGATGACCCTCTCTTCTGCCGGTATAGCTATGACTTGCAACGTGACAATCGCTTGGCTTTAGATAAGGAGTTTCTATCTGGTGGAGGGTGCTCCTGTTTTGTTTGTGGCGTGCTGCTCGACGTCGAACCCGGGCGTGCCTGGAAGATCACGAAGGAGCATGTCCGCGATCGAATAGTAACACCGGATTACGACGAAGAAATTATAGAGGACCGCATTTACCTCGTCAATAATCGATTTGTCATCAAGTGCCATCGCGCAAACGGCGGTTTTGCTTGCGTTCTCTGCGCTCGATACAGAGAAAAGGACACGCTTCTTGAGTCTGCACAAGGCCTCATCAGGCACATCTGGAATAAGCACGATGCCTCAGAGTACCAAGACCCTGATATACAGGAGATTGGGTGAGTGGATTTCAGACTTCTGAATTACCACCTTAACGCAGTAATTACCGATTAATGCAATATTTTTAAGCCGCTCAACATCTGATAATCTTATCAAGGCAAAGCATCGACAAAACCAAGGAGAAACGGGAAAGACACGATTCTAAAGCCTCCATTTACACGTGAAATAATTTATGGCGTATTATTTACATGAAGAATATTTGATAGGATTGCACAAAAGAACAATGCGTTCTTACACTGGACGATGATGGCTAAACCTAAGCTTTCTCAGCGGCGAGAGAAACCGAGGAAAACTGTGCATTGGGGACGGACAACAAAACATGATTAACGAATTGCTATGCTTTATAATGATTCCAGAGTAAAAACGGTGAACTGTAGGTGGGAGTTTTATACCCCTCTTAGCGATATCGTACCTGTATACTCCCTAGACAGGAATTGAAATTCTCTCTCAGCAGCCTGTTATCTAGTACTATGTTTGCGTCTCTGTATATGGATCCGAGAAACACTTCATCGAAGCTTCGCCGTTCATGGCTCCTACATTAGGTTGCAAGACTCAGCATGGGTTTGCGTACCTCAGTTTCGAGTGCCACGTCAGATCCATCCTCGATAGACTTTGGCAATTGCAATCTAAGCGTGGGAAGATTTGCCGTGTTGAACTCATGATTTTAATAAGCCGACATGCCCATCTGTCTGTCGCTCTCCAATCCCAACTCTTGTGCGATATGTTCCAACGCGTCTTAAATACTGCTGCACTTGGCTATCCTTGCGAATTGTGGCAATATCAAAAAAGTCAACCGTGTTTGTGCTGACCAGTTGCCCAACAGCTTGCCATGTGTTGCCCAGCATCGAGCATTCTGTCTGTGCCAGGAACACATAAAGTACAGCTGTGATCAAGACTGTATGTATGATTACCACAGCAGCAACGGCGATGAAACCTGTGTAATCTTGAGGCGTGTTCGTCGTAGCGAAGAAAGTCTGTCGAGCCTGGTCAATCTTATCGAATTGACCAAGCTGATCGTAATATGCTAGACTCGAGAGCAAGGTCAGGAGGGACTGAAGAGCAAAGGCGACCGAGCCGCCGGTTTTCACAATGTCCTGGAAAAGCCACATATACATCGGATCGGGACATATCCTTTGTGAGGTTAGCGTCAAGCATTCCGCGCTTTGCCATAGTATCGTCGTTATATTTGGAGCATTGCCAATGCCAATGGCGGCGACTTTTTCGGTGTACATGTTGACAAATCTTCTAATATATGGTTCCATGGGCGACAACTCGTCGTCCTCGGCAAGCCATGTGTTTCTCTGCGGTTTGAGGTCTAGGATACCGCACGTGGAGCTAGTGTTCACGCTCTTGTCCAAATTGCCGACGCACGCTCTCGAACTTGAATGTCCCGCTCTGCCGATCATAAGTAGGGAACGGTTCAGAACGATTAGACTTGCTGTTTATTTGAACCGGCAAGTCCGCGGCGTCAAATCCTGAATAGCACAGCGAAACGCTGAGCACAAGATCAGCGTTGGAGTACACGAGGTCGCGCCACGGCCCGTGTTGACTGATTGCTGGAGCTGTTGCGCCATTCCCTGTAACGGCCTCCCATTTTGCAGCACCGCCTAAAGTCACGTTGAGGAGAAGGTATCCAGTCCCAAGTTGCTCAGATCCGATCCCCAGGATCGTTCTCGACTGTCTCGTCTTAGGAAGCCTTGCGGGATCACGAAACTCACTGACAAGCCCGCCAGAAGCCACGCTAGACGTTTCTCCAAGCTGACAAAGCGAGACACGCCACTGACCAGCCGCCTTGGTAATAGTATCACCTTCGCCGTCTGAACCTGCTGTACAAGAGAAAGGTACGGGCACATTGTATTCGTAGGGAATTTGTCCGTTGGAATCTTGTACGTTAGATATGACAGCTGTGAAATTGCCAAGTCGCGGTGTTTTCGTGGTAGCCCTTACTGTGCCGTTAAGCGTCAATAAAGTCGAGCTGGCTTGCACCATGGCATTGAGAAGATCGGGGACTTGGCAAGTCACACGGGTATCTACAACAGTAGTTCTGCCAATATATTCATGCAGCGTTTCCCTATCAGAGGCCGCTGTCAAGGGCAAAAAAGCGCGAAGACTTATTCCAGTGTCTTCCACGCCATCCTCGATGTACCGAGGCTGGGAATACTCGGCAACTGTAGGATACATCTGTGGTTTTCGCAGCCACGTTGTGCTCCGGTCAATGATATCAATCTCCGGCTGTTTGCTATTGTTGGTATAGGTCCATTTGAGGCTGTAAGGCGTTGTTACCACACTGCTTCTTGCCGGTAAAGTTTTCAAGTCGAGGTCGCTAATGAGAACAATCGTTATTGTTTGGAGGAAGCCGAGGATGCCTACGAAAGCCATGATGAACAAGGGCAGGATTGATCCCCATTCTCGCATCATTCTCCAAAGCCAACTCGGATAGAGGACGAAGTCTAAAATTGATCCACTTCCCAAAATATTGGTTTTGATCAAGGCGATGGGGGCGGCGTTCACCAATTCAACTTCAAATCTTTCCAAGGCTAGCGCAGCTAGCATGGCGCTGCATGTACCAATCTGGAGACTTATGGAGATTTTAAGTATGATCGTCACGGATTTAGGTATCCAATTTCTTGCTGCTATCATGTGCCACGCTGTGTTTTCGTGGCCAGCAAACCACAGGAAAGCCAACAAAGCCATACAAGATATTGTTGCCAGATGGCCAGCAATGAGTACCCAAATCGCAGTCTTTTCGAGTTTTTGATTCCATCGCAGTCTCTGTGAAGACGACAAAGTGTTTCGCCGTGATGAATTGTTGGCGATAGGGTTGCTTTTTCCCGTCGCAATCTGAACTGTAGACTTGGAGGCAGATGGGTCACTATTGCATCTTCCATTTGCATTCGCAAGTGACGCCGTATTTCCTGAAAGGATACTAGTCAGAAGTTCATGTGACATTTCTCGGTCTGAAGGAAGGTGCTGCTTGGGTTCTGAAGATGCTCTGCGAGACCGTGTATGGAACTTCGAGAACCGGCAAGGTCGGCTAAATAGGCGAGTTGAGAACTGATTCGTTGGAAAATATTTGAGAAGACAATCTTCTTTCTCGTAGCAAAATGAAGACCCGCATGATTTTCGGCTGACAACAACGTTCTTGGGAGATGATTGTTTGTCCAAATCTGCTTTCAACGTTAAGCAACATTGATCAGAGCTATCAAAGCCAATAGAATCCATGAGCCATACAGGCCAAGAAATATAGCATGTCCCAAGATTTCCTAAGCTACTGGGGTAACTGAAAATAGTTTGTGGTTCCCCATGTGGAAAGGGCAGAGGCTAAGGTAGCAACTTTATGTTCGTACCTGCGGCCACTAAGATAGCGCGAGTATAAGCCCCGCAGAAATTCGAAAAGGTATGTAGAAAGGGCCTAATACTTGGCTGTTTCAAATGATGCTTGGTTAGCATGGAAGGCAAATGCAACACATGGTCAACTTGAGATACTTCTTCAGTAAGAACGTTCTGAATTACGCTCAACGTCGCTGTGTTTACGCTGCTGGTTCAGCACAGTCAGTTTTTCCGCTTGAAGTGAATCGATTTTCGACAATGGTCCGATTTAATGTTTTGGGCTTGATATTGACTCTAGCAATGTAAGGATTGGCTCTCCAGCACGTATTAAAAATGGTTGACCAGTTACAAAGACGTTGCTGTGCAGTATCCAACTGTAACTACCCAACGATTAAATGTCCAGCTCCGAACTATAGCTTTTGTTCATCCGAGAGTCTCCAAGGAAACATAATCATTCGATGCTTGGAGGATGGCTGTGCGTATCCAGGTAATTGTAACGACAATCTAGCTGGCGCCCCATTTGGTGGCTCGGTCAGCCCTTTCTGCTGGCAAGATGCTCCGATGGCGGGAAATGCTCAATGCACGGCGGACTGGGTGAGCGTCACTGCGTTGAACGGATCCGTCATATATCCAGTTGTATGTGCGATTTCAGTTGTCTCCTGTCCATGTAGATCCAGCAGCATTGAGATGAGTCAAAACAGGGATGTAGCTTCCAGATTGCGAACACCACCGCCGAACCGTCAAGTACAAGCCTCAGCATCTTCGCAACTCCAACAAGTTCAACGACTTCGACAAGCTCTACTGACGTCTCCCAGTCAGAGACTGCTGGATCGGGGAGGGTTACGGCAGTCCCAGGGCCCATCGCAGTAGCATTGGTTGCGATTGGGTTACTTTTGTTCTCGTTTTGATCAAGATTTATCGATTACAAGTCATGAGTTGTAGCGAGCACTGAAAGATCATTAGTAATTTGAATGAACCAGTGGTTCCGAAAGTTGCTCGTGCTTAATCCACGATTAGTCACCAAACCTGCCCTTATTGAACCAAGGACAATTTCGCCTATCATATGTGCAACTGCTTGCTACTTGAACGGAGTATGTAGTGACGTTGTAAAACAAATTTCAGTTTATGTGTGAACTTCCAAGCACACTTCGACGTATGAGATATCACCAGGGTGACCTTCGTACAGTTAGAGAATCCCCAACAATTCTTCTTTGATATTCGACTTTTGATAAGAGTTTAGGCATCTTTCAATGTAATTGAATATATTTGCCATATTTGACAATGGTTTCGACTTCTGTAGCTAGGATGGCAACCCAGTAAGCCTGGTTTTCTAGCAATGTTAATGCCGACCCCAGAATACAAATGGACCACCAGAGACCAGGACGAGCGCCTGAGCACAAAGACCATAAATTCTGTTCAACCTAATTTATCAGTCCATCTCGAAATTCAACTTGCAATATGCCACCTGAGTGGTCAGACACTGAAGGTTGAAATTATCGAGAAGTAAAACAGGACGAGTGGACTTCTTGTGGACTTGAGACTTAACCTGCTCATAATGGACTGATCTAGTCTTCGACCTTAATACGATAAGATGAAGTCGGCATGTCTTACAGCGCTCGTGCATCTGGCATGCTTCTACTGAAAGCTTCGAAGGCAAGAATTCGCACGTTTGATGTCTTGATTGCTCATTCTGCATCGCGTTTGAGAGCTAGACGCTATAAACGACTTTCAGCGGGTTAATCCAGGAGGTTAAGCAGGTGGAGATGGTCCAGAAGACACGCCAATGGTAGAACAATGTTCTCAGAAGTAATATTAGTTATAACCAGGCTCGGTCACGCCCTTGTCGCCGAGCCTAGCCATGAAGCCTTCCCTCAGACCTAGCTGTTTTTCAATTATCTGCAAGTGCATGCCGGAGCGCCGCATCTTCAACGCGTCCATGACCATGTGGACATCCGCCATCTCTTTCCCGGCAAAATTACGTTTACCGATGTTGTTGAATTCATAGTCTGCCTGCTCCTGCAATCTTTTGCGAGCTTTCAATATTAGTAGAGCTGGATTGCTGTGCATTGATTCTGCATCTGGAAACAAGCCCGGAGGGAGTTCATTTTCAATTGAGTTCAGCTTCGAGGTAAGACCTCTGGAAGCCTGTCTCGCAGACCTTGATTGTGTTGATGTATGAGATTGATAGGGATTTGATTGCACTGGTCCAATCTTTCGAAGTTTTGAGGCAAGGACTGGATCTGACGCATCGGTATCAACAACTATACGCACAAAATTAGCGTTAGTACTGTTATGCATTCAAATATTTGAACTTACTTTTATCCCGAGTTTCTCGTACTTCCTGGTATGGATGTCTGTTCGGCCCTGAGTTTTGCTGTTGAGGTGATCTTTGCGTTGCTGGAGAAGGCCGTGATGGATATCTACGTGCTACCGAGCCGCCAGCAGCCTGGGATGCTTTAGAGCTGGCAGATCCCATTTTTAAAGATGTACGGTTGGAATCGTGGCGAAAAACGACATATCAGCCCCTCTGTTGACGATGGGACGATGCAGAGGTCAACCGAAATAGGAAAAGCCTGCTTGGATCAGTTAATGCCTGGTGAGGCGACGTCGGTGACGTTCGTCCGCGTTTGAGAGTCTGGGCGAAAGCATCTCAGCTAGGTTAGTCACATCTACGCGTAGAACTGACTGCGACCTGTAATCCTAGCCCAACCTCATGAATCCGACGTGTGAATCAAGGCCGCACAGAAGTGCTCTGTTTCACAGAAGAGCTGTAAATCTCTAAGCGTTCGTCAAATGTCTGCACCTTTAAGCCAGGCTCGAGTAATTAAATGTGCGCGCCTCATGCCGGTTTTCAAGGCCTCTCCAGATCGTAGCCTTTTCCATGGAGAATGAAATCAATGACAAATTTGAGTACAGCCCACTCAAGGACGATTCTTCATATGGGGATTCCAATACTCCGGGAGCATGGGGTATAAGGCTCATCCAACTTCAGCCCCCGAGCGGCCAATTTATATCGTGTTCCTTGATTCACACTTCTCTGGGAGCAACAGATGGCCATTATGAAGCCTTGTCGTACGTATGGGGCAAGCCGGAGTGCACAGAGCGAATCTTGGTTAATGGAAAAATGCTGTCAATCACGTCGAATCTTGCATCTGCTTTGCGAAGGTTGCGGTATCCCAGATCCCCTCGAAGGCTATGGATCGACGCCATCTGCATCAATCAAGAAAACGTTGAAGAGAAGAATCTTCAAGTAGGTCGCATGTGGGCTATCTATGCTCTGGCAAGCCAAGTAATCATTGATCTTGGCGAGGAAACGTGGAACAGCAGTTTGGGGATGAATATGATCCAACGCCTTGCAAATGCTGGCAATAGCCCACAAGAAATTTTGGATTTTTTCAACAAAAGCTCCGATCACAAGTTTTCTGTCGCATGCAAAGGCATGCGTGACATATTTGACAGGCCGTGGTGGTCCAGAGTATGGATTGTGCAAGAAGTCGCTGTCGCGAGCAGAGCGGTAGTCATTTGTGGAGACAGATCGCTTATGTGGTCTGACTTCGAAAAGGTCGTGGAAATTTTGACCGATCTCTCGTTCCGGCCGGAGAAGTATGTGAAGGCCTATATGGCGGATATTCGATTTCTCTACTTGCCCTCCGTTCATTTAGCACCTGCATGGTCAGTCTCCACAGCCCGGAAACGTTTTCGCGTGAGCGAAGAGCATAGTCTAGCCGCGACGATGATATCATTCAAATCGACTCATGCCACGGATCCAAGAGATCATCTGTACGGGCTATTGAGGTTGTTTTCTTCGTTCCAACCCATAGTTCCAGATTACACTCGAACACCCTCCTCCGTATTCATGGACGTGGTGAGACTATCCATAAAAAGTGACGTGGGCCTTGCAATCTTTTCTGCATTAGATTATGGGAACAATAGGTTGGACCTGCCTTCTTGGTGTCCCGACTGGACCGCTCCCAGCCCAGCAAATTTTCCTTTTTACATGCCGATATTCCGCTGTACGAAAACGAAGGAGGTGAACAGCATATTTGACGGACGAATGCTTACTATCCGCGGAATCAGGCTCGAGAACATCACCAAAACCGGTAGCCCAAGCTCGATCCGGATGATGCTGCCACTCGAAGAGATCTACGAGGCTGCGAACAGCCTTCGTCCCCATGGCATGAATCCGCTTGACTTCACACGCCGGGTTGCGGAATTTATCGAAAGATTGACGACGATTTTCGCGCGGGAGCGCTATTATACGGATGCGAGCGCGACCGGCGATCTCAAGGATCGTATGATAGCACAGATATACGGGACGTGGCGCATGCGACGCACACTTGAAATTGCGTCGAACCCGGGAAGTTACACCTTGGGAGTGCAGCATCTTTCTGACAAGAGCGCATTGGGTGTGCTGAATCTCAGCAAAGACACCCAAATTTTGAATATAGCTCATGGTAGACGGATCTTCATCACCGAGAATGGTGAGTTGGGCCTTGCACCGAGTGCTTCACAAGGTGGAGATATTGTTGTTGCCCTGTATGGGGGAAGAACACCATTCTGTCTGCGTCCAATATCTGCGACAGGAGACACCAGCTATGAAATTATTGGAGATTGGTGAGCATGTTCGGCATGACCAAATCTTGATGGATACTAACTTTACTAAAGTTATATTGAGAAATGGATGTATGGCGAGGCCATTGACCTCCTTAACCAACAGAAGCTTCAGGAAGAAGATTTTTTGCTCATTTAATACGATGGGAACTAAGCAGTAGACGAGTCGCGAGGTGAAGGAACATGAAATGTCAAGTGTGATCGAGAAGTAATTTCTGCATATATTCATCCTATCAAGGTCATAATCACAGTAAAGTTCGTCACAACACCGACCATCTAATCATCTAAATATCGCTATTCTAACTTATGAAATGGGTTTGATATGAACCAACCCTCTCAAGGTCCAAAAAGCTTCAGATAGTACAGGTATTAGATGTTTTAAAATGTCTATACCTTTTGCTGTGGAGCCCGCTAGCGCGAAGATGATGCGAGAGACTAGAGCCTCGGTAACTACATGTGTACTTCTAATGACCCAAAAGCTCTGGCCTGATCACCGGTTAAGATCGCCCTTCGAATATGGACTAGGACAAGTGCTCGCACGAGATTTGTCAAGGATCAGCGGAATGTTACTGCATCAGCATCAACAATGCCGAAACGCAGCAAATTCCCGTGGACCGAGGACGGTATTCGCTTAGCCTAAATTTGAAAACTACTTGCACAAAAAGCGAGCTGGTTTAGATTTGGGCTTTGTAATGAAACTATGCAGCAAAGCGTAGAGCTCGATAAGAACTTGAACCTCGCTGCTTCTGGATATTTTCGCAATTACCAAATCTCTCAAAGTTCTCCTCAACTTTTTGTGCCTCTCAAATTCTTAGGTCTGGGTGGCTGTTTATGAAGGGTGGCAATTACTGCTGCAATATCGGCCTCGTACGCGCTGAATTCCTTCGGCCGCTGCACGCCCATTAACTGCGATGTCGATGAGGATTGCGCTGTATCGCCGCGAACTTCCGTAGAATGCATTTTCATGTAATCTTGGTAGACCTCATCGTAACTGGGGGCCTCTTTGCTTGACGAATATCGCTTATACAACTGATACGCCTCGGCGCAGGGGACGGGCACATTGCGTGTACTTGTGCGGGAGCGTTTGGTGACGGGTTCTCCTTCAGGGGTGCCTCGGCTGGAAAGTCGAGCGCGGGCCAAGGACTCACAGTACGCCTTTTGCTCGGGGTTTGCCTGGCATTGGGCGCAGGTGCCAGGTTTGGAAGATTTGGGTACTGACGTATTTGCGATGGCAACAGTTGCAGGTGGATCTGGATGAGGCAACGCAACTTCGATGTTGGCTTCTGCCTCGGCGCATATGCATTTCCCTCCATCCTCGCAAAACCCACATTTGTCGGATTTAGGGATGGTAGATAGCTGAGAAGTTTTGAATGCGTATGTGAAGTCGATTTCCATGTCCTCTGGGCTGGAATGGTCGCTGATCAGCTCAGGAATAGAGTTCATTCGAGAAGGTTCTGAGGTGACGGTTGGTGATAGCATGGACTCGACGGACATGGGATTTCGCTGTGAAGAGGTATTTTCCTTCGACGCAGCTTCGTCATTCTGCAAATAAGAGTCAACGCAAGGACAAGATCCATCCTTTCCGCAGTCATCGCAGCCTCCAGTTGGATTGGTGACACTTGGTGGAATGGATGCGTCTGGCCTCCCGGAGTGTCGCACAGGTTTGTTAACTTTCGACCGGAGGATGGCAGCTTCCGCACGAAGACTGTGGAGTTCATTCAAGTATTGATTGGTCTTAGCTTCGGCTTCACGCATCCGTCTCTCGCATGCAGCCAGAGTACTTAGATTAATCTCGAGCTGAGAGCGTAGATCGTGTTCGCGGCGCCTCGACTCGGTCAGCTCCGCATCCAGCCTCGCCTGAGTAGCTTGAAAGTGCGCTATGTTGTTTTTGTGAAGTTGTATCTCCTTTTCCAGACGCTCATTCTCAGTCTTCAACTCCTTGTTCTCGAGCTCCAGTTGTTGCTGGCTCAGAAGTTTTCGCTCCCGGAAGGCCCGCTGGGCAGCTCGATTTTGAGCCTTGCGCTTATTCTCTGGCTCATCGCTTGCAGGCTTACGGCCTGGTTTTGGTCGTGGCAGGATGGTTGTTATGCCGCTGGTAGGCCCGTTGCATTGCGGCACCGGGGCCTGTGGCGATTGAGGAGCAGGACTGATTGTTGTAGCGGCCGCCAGATTGGATGGTCTGATTTGGATTGTTGCTTTGAGCGGACTAGATTGTCGTCAGTTTTGGTCACGAGATGCGCGCGACTTGATGAAAATCTAGGTGCTAGACTCGGGTGAAGTAGGCACCTGAGGCGGCTCGACGACCACTAGAATAGCCTTTCGACGCTGGCGGGCAATAAATCACGCGCAAGTGGCACGGCGGAGGAAAAAATGGGAAGACAGTGCTGCACTTACATTAACCCTTTGGCAGGTAACGATGATCTCTTCTCATTGTCGTCACGCTGAGGTGCACCACGGAGAGCTGTAGAAGCGGCCATGAGGGGTCAATGGAAGCAGTCGATACAGAGCGGAGGAGCGAAAGGATCTGATAAGATGAACGCGATAAAAGTCTTCGCTCATTCTCCGAGCGTCGCTCTTGGCCCGAACTTGCCCAGCCAATCATGTTGCAGCTTTGCTGTGGCGTGACCCGGACCAAGCGGCACTGCGCGGCCGATATCCTCGCCGAAATTACCTCGACCCAGATCAGCCGGCGATGTCGGACGACTCTTGCTACATTTCCTGAGTGTTGTGACGTTTAGCCACACGTTGAACGAAAGCAGCCAATTGTGTCTGAACGGGGCAATGGGTCTATGAGCACGCATGAATTGTTGCAATCCAGACCATCATGTATGCCATGAACGGCGAGACTCAGATGTATCAATGTTCGGTCGCTTTTCCGCGTCTCAATCAGCGACTGGTTCAAATTTGCTTCTGTCGCTGGAGTCGAAGATATCGTTGATTTGGGACACTTTCCCAATTCAAACTTGGCGACCCATATATTCACTGTCATCACCAGGCACATATGCTCAGATAAGAATTGTGTACCCCAAGGATATATATATATATTGCATGTAAGGCGGTCCATAATTATTCATCTTGTCCAGCAGTGCAACGAGCGTGCACCTTGGTGGACCTAGGTTCGACTAGATGCATTCGCAGTTTAGGGAGCCTTTAACAGACTGATCACACAGCTGAGAGGTTTTCGAAGTCGAGACGACTGAGATACTCTTGAGATCTGGACGGCTGCGACGAGATGTCCCCCAGAGATGCTGAGCAAGGGGTGTGTTTAAATCACATTCACCGAGAGCATCAACACGCTAGATGTACTTCGCTGCTTTGGCCCATAAAGGCACTAGACTATGCACGCTATAAAGATCAAGAGCCATTTCCATCTGCAACCCAACGCGACATTTGCTGAATTAGAAGGTTGGAGTAGGCCTAAAATTGCCAATAAAAGCATCTCAGAACCGTTCCCGGAAAATACTCACGTTTTAGTTCAGACTCATTTGTGCAAACTAAGTCTTCGACGATTGTTCCTGAAGGAACATCGTTGGAACAGATGTGGACCGCATCGCTTTCATATCCTTCTCAATGAGTGACAGAGGCAATTGAAAGCGTCCTCAAAACGCAGTGAAGCGGAGTCATGTCGCATCTTTCATATAAGCACTTCTTCGGCACAACCACAGCCATGGACAAAGGCCGAATTGCAATTTGACATCCGTGCTAATTTGTAATATTACCTTCTTTCAACTTTGACCGACGCGTCTAACCAATATAAAATAGTCGCACAAACGTCGTTCGCTGATATTAATACGGTATGTACATAAACTCTTGTGTGTGGGAAGAAAGCCTTCTAAGCTCAGAAGAACATACATACAAATGTTAAAGCTCCCCGTGATCATGGCTCTTTGCGATGTCCGCGGCTTCCTGAAGATTAGTTGGTGGAAACAGCACTCCTTTGCGGAGCTGTTCAAACATAATGTCAAATCGTGCACCTGCGAACCAAGCAATCAAAATCTTCGAACAAGTGTTAGCGCATTTCAATATATCATGGAAGTACTTGAGGTGACTTACCATAAAGCCAGTGATAATGGTAAGGACTGCAAGTACTGCAAGGGACATATAGATAGTGTCCCAATTGGATTCCTGCTGACGTAGCCTCTCCCTCTCTTCAGCTTCTGCAGTTTTGTATGGCTTGCCTGCTGGTGCAGCTCCTGGTTTCTGCGAGGGGAAGATGGTCTCGATAAATTGCTCGATCTAGAGTATACGTCAGCTGCAAGTCTTCCGTAGCACGCCATTGTCAAGACCCACCTTTCCGCAAGCAATGCTGATGCTCAAGAAGTTTGGATCCCGGGGATCATTCTTCTTTGCAATGCTTCTTGCATACCTCCTGAATACATCACACAGAGTTTGCAGATTCTGTGTGCTATCCAACATGAGTCTGCACGCCTGGCCTTTTGTGATCTTTACATTGGTCTGGAATATGGCCGGGTTATTGAAACATGCATCAAGTGTCGCAATGGCCATGCTCTGTGGAATAGCGCAGAAGTTGAAAACACTCTGCTCTCTAAGCCCGGCGAGGTAGTACAAGCAGTCAGGAGCACGCGTGAGGGCGGTGAGGACCATCTCTGAGGATGCGTGCATAGCTTTGGTCTTGTTCTCTGGCTGCAAAAGGTCCTCAAACTTGTCTACGTACTTGGACCAGATCTCTTTGGGCCAGAAACGGCGATTGTCCTCCCAGTCCTCACGAATGTCACGCAGGATATTGACTTGCTGCAAGAATTGACCCATGGATTCATGAAGGTCTGGCCTCTCGAGCAAGACCTCATTAGCGAGCTTAGCCTCGACAAACAACCTGGTCAAACCTTCGCCCACAAGACCAGCGACATAGTGACAATACCGCTCATAGTCTTGAATGGTGTTGACACCGTTGGTATTGTGTTCTGCATTATTGCAGTACTCTGCCATGCCGTCGCCCATGCGCTTGGTGATATCTTTGATGATGGCCTGGTAGGAAGGCTTGATTTTCTTGAACTCGGTGATGACACATGAGAACTCAACAAGCAAGTCACGGTCCTTTTCTTTGACGTGGTTGCCGCTGTAACTCCACCCGTCTTTGTCCAAAACTTTGTCGAAATCGTGGAGTAGTGGCTCTTTCTCTGCCAGTGGGATCGTCATGTCATCCTCAATGGTATCCAGGCCGCGCAAGATCAGGTAGAAGAGGCAGACGGGGACGAGGAGCTCTGGATGCAGCTCCTTGATAACGGCGGCGAAACTGCGTGAGGTTTTGTCGAGAAAGTAGAAGCATCTTTTCAGTGTCTCACACTCCTTGGACTCATCGCGCTCATGGACAGGATCGTGCCACACTTTCCTGTGTATTGTGTGTCAACATGATGTACTGCTATTCAAGCCAATGTGGCAGTTAGGTAGTACCATTGGATTATGGAGCGAAGTTCGCTAGGGTGTACCAGATAGTACAACGCTTCAGCAGCTTTGCCCATCGCCTTGTTGTTTTCGAATCCAAGGAGCTCGCCCGGTGGAAGGATGCTACAGCACTTCAATTAAGCCAGATGTGCTCAGCGATATTTAGAGATATGTAAGTTGTCCAGCTCAGTCGGACACGGGATGAGGTTTTGGTTGTTTTCTCCGCATCCCAAATTTTAGCGTCGTTCTTGGGAGAGGTTGGGTCTGGTCTCCCCCTCGCGGGCCCCTGCGCCCATCATTTTAATCCTCTGGGTCCCTGCATAGTTTGTCCAAACCACGCAAATCACCACGGGCACACCGTGGCAACGACCTGTGCCATGCCAAACATCTCGATGGGTAACAGCCCGATGCCGAAGCTCGGATCGACGATGTCGTCCACATCTCTACCACTTGTGTCGAAGCGGTAATCGGCCGTGGCCATCTTTGGACATTTCACAACCATATCCCGCTGCTGCATATGCATCGTCTGACGGCTGAAAATTGGGAACACACTTCGAGGCATCACGGCATTGGTTTGACGGAGAGCTCAGACGGTTCTCTAGACTCAATGCAGAGTTACGATACTACATGTTTCGACTGAATATTCCGTAGCTACGTCGGATCCTCCCAAGGAGTTCAGCATCGCTCGTGGTTCGACTAAGCCAATTCTAAGGCCCCCATTGAACCTCAGAGAGGAGTTAGAGGCCACAAATCTAGAATTGACGTTAATTCAATGGTCCAACGAGTAGATGAAACACACACGTATCATAGTACCATCATAACGGTCAGCGATATGTCACAAGTCCACGTAATTGAAGGCTCAGTAGGAAAACGGACGCAATTGCTCATCAGCCCTTCAAGCGAGTATCTGCTAGGCCACACGTCAGGCTGCACAGAAGCATTAGCGTCTCGTAACTCAACGGCGAAATGCGAGCAGAGCCTAAATCATCATTAAAATCCTGTAGCTAGGGAAAAGCGGCGTATCAGCCTTCTTCAGGCTCCTCATGTCTAAAAATATCCCACTGAGAGGTGTTTTAAATCGTATGAGATCGCTCGTTCATTCACCTCTTCCACTAGGGCCTGTCTACATATGGGAATGACGCCAGAAAGGAATATTTGCTAAATCTTTGAGACAGGACACTCAGAGAACTGAGAGCGATTTTGCGATGGACTTTTGCTATCTTGACCTGTAGCCAAGTGAAAAAAAAAAAAAAAAAAAAAAAAACGCTGAAGGATGTAGCAAAACATTTAGCTTCGCTCGCTTATTATATGAACCAATACATCTAATAGTCTCGTCGTATGTCCTCCTCCCCATAGCTATGAAAGGGATTTGTGTCGTCAATCCTCATCCAAAGGAGCATCAACATGATTATTCAGATCCTTCACCGGATTAATGAGAAAACAGGAGGCTATTGCGGCTACAGCAGATATCACAGCAGCCGCCACATACACCCATTTGAAGCTGTTGAGGAATGCCTTTTGGAGAGCCGCAACGCCAGCGCCGATAATTTGCGGTGTCACACCTGGTATGGCTGCAATATCAGACTCTGATGCTTCACTGGCTAGTGCACCGATAAAAGCTTCGAGCGATTGTGGTGGAAGACCCAGTGGTAAAACGGCAGCAGCGATGTTAGACCCAAGTTTGCTATTAAGCTCGGAGTTGAAAATCGCGTTGTCTGGTCAATGGTAAGAATTTTATTGCTGGAGAGGAAAATGATAGACTCACAGATTCCTAGAGCTATCGAAGCTCCTAGCGAGCGAATCGAAAGCAGTATGCCACTCGTGATTGCGATAAGATGTGCCGGAGCAGAAAGCTGTGCAGCAGCTACAAGATATGTCAAGGACCAACCCAGGCCGAGACCCATGATTATTGGGTAGCCCCATGTTTTTCCAGTCTCGTTGACGTCCATTTTAGCCATAAGAGCAAAGAACACGACGTAAGCGAGGAAGGAGATGACGGTTGGCTCGCGGATCGATTTGGTGAAGTGGGAGATGACGGGGATCAGTGCGACCGCAAAGAATGTTGCAAAAAAATTCATGCAATTTCTTGCCCCTTCAATCGCCGAGCTGTTATATGCATATAGTGTTGACATCTCGAAAGGAAAGTACGAGTTATAGGCCCAGAAAATCATACCATCGAGGAAGAAGCATCCGATTGCAATGGCGAAGTTGCGATCCTTCTTAAAGAGGTCATGATCAAGGAGCCCGTGCTTTTGGAAGAAAGTTTGGTGAACCACAAGCGCCAAAATGAGCATGCCACCAACCACAATACAGGCGACGACGTGAGCGTTAGACCAAGGGTATGGTGACTCAGCCCAGGAGAGACCCATACAAAGAAGGGCAAGACCTGCAGCAAGGAGGAAGTAGGCAACCCAATCGAGCCGTCTGAATTTCTCGCTTGCAGACAACGTCTTCTGGAGTGGCATTGGTGGCGGCCAGTATAGTGTGGCAATGATGATACCTGACGCTCCCATTAAAGCCGTGATGATGTACCAGATGTTACGCCAGCCTGAAGGACTCTGGTCAATCAGCGACTGACCACCCAAAAAGGCGACGACTCCTCCAAGGCCACCAGCAGCATTCAGACCCCCTTGTGCGATTGGCCTCCACTTTCGCGGCAAGATCTCCGAGCCAACCGCGATGAGGATGGGTTGGGATATGAAGAACACGCTGGAGATAGTCTGGCCTGCAATGACCTGGCCAATACTATGGGCTCTTGCAAGGACGATGGCGCCTACGAAGCCAAACACGGAGCTTCCAACAAAGAACCATTTTCTTCCCCAATAGTCAGCGGCTTGTGAAGCTGGGGGCCCTAGAGTCGCTGTGACGATAACGATGACTTGGGAAATCCACACCGCGGAGTCGGTTGATGTGCCTACGGCTGCAGCAATCGTTCGAGCATAAGCACCCGAGCAGACGATGTCGAAAAGCTGGACGAAGTACGCAATGCACAACGCCTGTAATAATGCGTCAGCCTTGTAATCGACATAGCATGGAGCCCTAGTCATAGGCTTACAAGATACACTAGGATAGTCTTCAAACTCAGTCCGTGGAAATTGTCATCGTACACTGTCTGGGTTCTTTCCAGATCGTCGCTATACTCTCTCTTCTGTGCATTGTTGATTTTTTTCTCGTCCGGGTAGGTGGATGCCATCGTGCAACGTTTGAATCACGTCGCACGGAGAGGGCTAGAACTAAACGTTACGACAAGCGGACTGAAATGATTCACGACTTCTCCCTTCTCATATGTAAGAAAAAAGAGGCTCGTTCTATCTATCCCAATCATCAAATTTCACCCCAGAGTTTGCCCTGGGGTAATAGCAGCACATGGCCACCACGGCCTGGAAGCGTTTCGTGGTCCCGAGCTACCCTTGTAGTCTCCATGAAGAAATGCGCGTGGCAGTTTGGCATCGAAAGTCGGCAATGGAAAGTCAGCCAATAATATCCTAATGTGGACCGCCACATGAAGATGGCAGACGCGATTTTGCAAGCTAGCGCATTCTTCCCCCAACACGAGGTGTTGAACTGCCGGGGAAGTCTCCCTTTTACGTACTGTGGCGTGCGGAGATGTTAAGGGTCGTGACGGCGAATCAGAGCCGTTCACTTTCCAACCATCATATATTGGCCAGTCGGCTCCTCCACATTTTCAGAGAATCTCCAGACTCCTTCCTCCACATTTCCGAGTCTCTCGGTCTGGTCGAATTGGCAGTGTTCACGTCTCGTCGCTACTATGGACTCGGCTGCCGTTGGCCTTACCCAGCAGTCCGGGGCTTCCGGGGTTCAGAATCCATTCGTTTGCACGTGCTTTCCCCAGAAAATTTCTCGAGAACCCCTTGGCTAGGAGTTGAGGATTTTCAAGCGAGGCAGTGTTAGACATGCTTTTGCTTGTTGCTTGACTATTGCTTCAACTTCTAGTCCCAACCACGGACGGTAGTTACATGTCCTAACCAATGGCACAGGCAACATCTGTAAGAAGACGTACACGGTAGGACGTCTACGTTGCCCGTTTTGCAATCCAGCTGACTAATGTTCCACTCCTTAACTTAGAGGCTAGACCACTTGGGTAATCAAGCTCAAACTATCGCAATAACAAGAAGTTGACCGTATTTCAGGTCGACATTACCGAACACATACGGCCGAAAAGCCGTTTACATGCGACAAATGTGGGAAAAGCTTTGCTCGAGTGTAGGTTTCTATCTGTTGAGTTACCGCTTGTTCTGACATCGCTGGCACACTCAGTGATCTTCTGAGACGACATCGCAATAATCATATCGATGGAGAGGTCAAAAAAGCACCGACGCGGCACCGAACAGCTCGAGCTTGCCTCGCCTGCGCTGAAGCGAAGTTAAAATGTAGTGATTCTAGACCATGTGAACGTTGTAGTTCCAAGGGTCTTTCCTGCGAAACAGGCGCTGCGCCAACTCGTCAACCAAACGACATGAATTCTCCAAGGACTCAGAGCATCTCAGAAACCTACGAAGACCATGAGCAAAACGCGAACTCGACAACAGTCCATCCTGCTGTTGGGCAATTTCCGCAAATGCAGACCCCGAACTCTTCAATTGGAGGTCAGAATGCCCCACCACTGCTCACACCAACGAGTGCTATTTCAAACGTGATGGATCAATCGATAAATGCGCAGCCTATAATGGAGCACCCTGTAGCGGCTATTAACTTCGACCTACCGTATGATCTAGAGGACTTCAACGACTTTGACACGACGATGGGCAGCTTTCTCAAGGACATAATGGCACCTGTAGCTTCCAGTACTTTTGAAGTAGACGATACCATGATGCCCGATGTGTTAGATTTCACATTTGATGATTTCATGGACTATCCGCTTGGTATATTGGATCGCAGCATTGGATCTCAGGTCGTACCTCAAACATCACTTCAACAAAGGAGCAGCGACAATTCTCGAAGTCATGGACCAAGTGGAACTTTGACTCCTAATGTACGAAAAGCCGCAGATCTTGGTCAGCAAGCGTTTCGAGAGTCTATGTGGTTATGGACTCCAGGGAAAGAAGACCGACGAACAGCAGATCAAGCATTCTTGACACTTCCGTCGTATGCTATCACGGAAGCTCGATCCCCAGATGCCCCATTTCCTTGTCATCTATCGCTAGCAACTCGTGATCGGTTGCTCGCTTGCATCCTAAGATTTTGTGAGCGTGATGTACAACGACAAATTGTCGCCCGATTTCCATCGACCGAATTGCTTTCTGCTATCATCGAAACTTTTACTGCTTATCATGGAAAACAAGTCCTATCATGGATACACCTACCTACTCTGGACTTTGAGGAGCTTCGAGAGGAGCTTCTACTTTCACTCATTGCATCTGGCGCTGCACGGTCTAGACATCCTGACGTTCGTAAACTAGGCTTTGCGATGCAGGAGACAGCTCGACATGCTGTTGCGGACATGTTCGAAGAGGACAACAGGAATACAAGAGAGCTCCGTGCAATGCAAACAAACGCCCTGCACCTTCAGGTCGGCATGTGGTCAGGAATTCGTCGCAAGATCGAAATAGCGGAAAGCTTCATGCTACCATTCATCACTATGCTCCGAAGAGCTGGTCGTTTTCGCCGGAAGACTGGGTCACTTCCTGAGCATAGCGATGATCCAACTGCAAATGAAGTACGATGGCGACAATGGATGGAAAATGAATCTATGAAAAGACTTGCATTCCATGCTCTATATGAAGATACGTGCATCTCGATATCTCTTCTAAGCCCGCCTCTAATCAACCCTTTGGAGATCCTGCTTGAGCTACCATGTCCGAAAGATTTATGGGAAGCCCCTTCAGCGGACGATTGGAGACGTGTTCTTCTGGCAAATCCTGCTCTCTCGAGTACAAGAGCTCCAACATTTCGATCTTGCCTGGCAGACATTGGTTTCTTGACCAACAATCAGGCTTTAGTTGACGCACAAATGAGTTTCATGCTGGTTGTTTGCTCTGTCTGGTCACGTGTTTGGCATTGGCGACAGATGAAAGCGATGTCCACCATTTCCAGCAATACCAATGCACTTCCGGTATCATCCTACCATCAAGAGCTTGTCAACATGTGCAAACAGTTGTCGCTCAGTGATGCGGATATTCAGGGTGGCATCGGAGCACATCCTTTTTTGTTGCTTGAAGTATGTCAGTTGCACTTACATGTTTCGTTGGAAGACATTCAACTCTTCGCAGGAAAAGAAGGGCATGAGGAAGCAAGAAAAACCGTGGCTTCTCTGCGCTCATGGACGAAACTGTCAGACGCACGTCAAGCAATATATCATGCCGGCCAGATCTTGAAACATGCATCGCGATACCCTTTTGGCTTCTTGACTGGATTTCCCGCTATTGCGGTGTATCACGCAAGCCTCGTCCTTTGGGCATATGCTGTGTTGACAGAACCAGAATCAGTTTTGCAGTCTTGTAATGAGGCTTCACCTTCGTTACGCGAATTCGAGCTTGTAGTGCTTGACGGTGAGCAGTCGCCCGGCATCACTCAGCGATTTCTCATGCTAGGCAAGGGAAGGCCTTGCATACATGCGTATAAGAGCCACCACGAGCCAGAAGATGGTGGTGTCACATTTCTCACTGACCCAATGGGCGTTATGGAGAGCATTACAAATCTTTTGGCCAGTAAAAATGGCACCGAATATGAGATGCCTCCAATTGTCAGTAACCTGGTTAAGCTTATGCAGTCACTTGGAAAGGCGGCACATGCTATGAAAAGGAGCAAGGCTTGATGTCAGCAAACCACTTGTTGCTGCTTCATTTTAAATGTATAAAATTTGTATTAATATTCTGAAGCCTTTGCAATGACACAAGCTCTTGCCACTAGATTACCCTTTTCCTACATCAATCAACGTCAAAGTCGTACGGCTCAGGCTTTCACAACGTGACCCATATCTGCAACCCCTGTTCCTTCAATGATCCGAGCCTCTACGATCTCATAGATTGGTATTTCTGCCAGTCGTGAAGTGATGTAATGTAATGTAGGTAGGCTATGCTCATCTCCCGCTTTGATGGAGATGCACGCGTTTTTAGCCTTAAATACCCGCTTAATGTTTGGTTTCGGGTTTGCGTCTGCAAAACGGTCCAGGACAACAGTCTCCACGACAGGCTGCCCCTTCTTTTCCTTACCTACGTCTGGGAAATATCTCACTGCGAGAATTCCTTCGCCAGCATCGCTCCCACCCATAAGGCCTTCCTTTTCCTCACTTTTGACTTCCTCGAGACCTTCCCATTCAAAGATGCCCCATTCCGCTCCGCGCCACGATGTCTTGACAATTTGAGAACTCGTGCCTCTTGTCTTGTCAATGTCGCAGAAGAGTTTCGGCATGCCCAATTCATCACGACCGGTGATGATCGGGTCCGTCAGTGACTCAAATAAAACCTATTTATCTCATCAGTGTTCGTTAAGATGCATTTGAGAGAGAATCGATCGTGTTTTGCAGTGGATTCTTGAAGCGGTCTACTGCTTGATGTAACATGCGTTGAAGCTTATGAACTTACCGGAAGATGCAACCCATTAATTACTTTACCACTATCTGTGGTATACTGTACTCCGTGCATAATTAGACCGAGGAAATTGTACCCCTTGTCTCCCAGCCATTCCATTCTGTCTAGTGTAGTCTGCGTTATCGACGCATATGCAACTGTCGCCGGTGAGGCAAACTTCCATTGCTTTGAACCTGGAGGAAAGAGATTCTGGAGCACCGTTCTCGAAGTTTTGAATTTGATCGAGGACGTGACAAAAGTTGAATTGGTCCCGTCTCTCGGAGTGCCATCCACTTTCTGCCTAGGGCCTGGTGCTGGGCCGAATCCCTATAAATCATCAGCATGTTGAGTAATAGATTCATGGCATCGGTAACGTAACGAAGATACCACTACCGGATTTGCAAGAGAAAAAGAAAAGCGTCGTATAGAGACGTATGTGACTTACAACTGGCATTCTCCAATATGATGGTGGTTGTTTTGACCACTTCCACTCGCGCAGTCTCTGTGTCGAATTATCAAACTCATCGAAGCCGAAATTGTAAGCAGTAATTGATTCGTAATCAACTTTGGAGGTTTGTCCAGGCGCAAGATCCTCGCCAGAGAGACGAGTAAAGTGTTGAAGCTTATCTGCTCTTTCTTTGCGAATCTGCTCATAAAGTTTTAATCTCTCCTCAACTTGATCAGGCTTAACGCCGTTTTCAAGAACAATTCCGAGAGCTACGGCGTCTTCAATGGCAACTGCACCACCTTGACCTTGGTGTGGCAGGAATGGATGAACCGCATCGCCCAAAAGAGCCAGACGACCTGTCGTCCAGTTTTCCATTGTGTCCTAAGCCTTATCAGCTCAGAGAATTGAATATGAAGCTTCGCGTCATACCATATCAAGCAGTCTCCAAAGCTTCAATGAATCCTCGTCCGCCTTGGCCAATATTGCTCGGAAGTCCTCGTGATAGTCTTTATAAACCCTCAGTAGCATCTCCCTCGTTGCCATATTGTTCCAATCTCCAGATGAATCAGCGGCTGTTTCTCCCTCGGGATGTATGCACACCAAATTCAGCAAGGTGTTGTTGCTAGTCGGATACATGACCATTCTTCTGTCTGAATGCATGATCATGACTAGGTTTCCGTCTTCAGAAGCGTATTTTTGCGTCTGTGGATCGTCCAGAACCTTTTGGCGTGGGATGAGAAACCGAAAGGCGCTTTTGCCGCTGCTGTAAGGTTTTTTGTCGCAAGACTTTACAAATTTTCGCGTCACAGAGTGGACTCCATCGGCTCCAACAATAACATCGCCTACATCCTTGCTACCATCACGAAGAATGACTGTCCCCGACTCAGGATCGACTTCCGATACTGGTGATGAAAGTTGCAACTTTACTCCAGATTTCAGCGCGGCATCTTTAAGGCTATTGTGAAGAGTGATACGATGGCCGAGAACCCATGGGTGCTTCCACATGTGACTCGTCTTCGTCATGTCACCAGCTCCTGTAGAATGTCCAGAAGACGTGTACCATGAGAGCTAATAATTCTTAGCTTCGGACATGAAATTGGATCTCCTTATCTTACTTTTTTGCATAGATTCGCTCCTGTTGCTGGTATATCAATTCCCATACGTTCCAAAAGACCGTACACATTTGGTGGTATGTGTATTGCAGCTCCCAATTCAGTTGCAAACTTGCTTGACTCATAGATCTAAATGAAGTGAGTGCCAAATGCACATGCATAGTAATCTTCCTTACCGTGACATTGTGTCCCTGCTTTCTAAGATTGATTGCGGCTGATAAACCACCAATGCCGGCTCCTACGATGATAATCCTGAGACCGTCGGTGACGGTATGGTTCTTGGTTCCATTCACTTGCTCGTCTAGAGCCATGTTAATAACGCGAAACTCACGTAGCCTTACGTTTGAGGAATCAAGGAGTCAAAATTTCAAATAGTTCAAGCAGTCCAAAGAACACTTTCGAGGAATGCTTTCGCGGAGACATCCTCATATTTACCGCCGTATTTTTTTATCTTGGTCCTATGCTCTCTCCCGTCAATCCCCGCATCTGGTCATTTGGCCAGTATTAGAGGACCTGGTCATCTACTCCACATTTACTGAAATTCTCAGCGCCTTCTTGCAGGACGTGCTAGGCTTGCCGACGCAGACCACATCTTTCCGATTGGGTGGTCTCCGGATTACCCGATCATGTGATGATGCATGACTCTTTCAAAGTGGACAAGATATGCGCTCCACGGTGCTTTGCGAAGGAATTTCATAGACATTAAGACTATGCGGCATCTTCAAGAATTTTTTGGGAAGTCAAACATGTTTAATGTCCTGAAGTTGCAAGCTTTCTAGCTAGAAATATTCCATTCAGTTCTCTGCTAAATATTTCTATGCTAATTTGGTATGATTGGTAGAACAACGTAGTTTTCGAACTTTGGACCAAAGTGGATATGGTTCAAACCATTGAACTTTTCCTCCGTCCTATCTTTCTCTCCGCGATGAGTGAAAATACCACTGCCTTGAGTATCGCCGGAGCTAACCTCGAAAACTAGTCTCGCACCTTTTTCCATGACTACATTTGTCGGCCAAATCTCAATATCTACAGGATATACTTCGCCAGGAAGCACCGGGAGTACATCCGTAGAGAAATAGTCTCGATAAGGTAGATACGAGCGATGCTTGTGATGAGACTCATTCACCTTGCGTAGAGATACGCGAAGCCAGCCTTTGCAAAGCGGAACAGGATCACCAGCCGTTCCAGTGTAAAACACCTCCTTTCCTGTTGCAGAAATGTGTCTCAACGTGACGAAAAGATCAATATCTGATGGAACGGTTTTGCTTCCAATATACGGAGTCACTGAGACGTTGAGATGAGCCACGATATGGCCAGTGATCTCTGTCTCTTCTGTAACTGGATCCGTGGTAAACGATACTAGCTGTGGATTTTCGAGGCTTCCGAGTGCTGGATATGAAAGCTTCAAGGGATATTGTTCTTTTGCCTTCATCTCATCCGTTATCAAGGATTTGTTCGAAGTCAGATAGAATTTCGTGTACTGTGTTCGTTCGATAGGCCAAGAGCTCTCGGTACGTCTAGGGAAAGCGCGTTCTTTCTCCGGATCATTGAAACCCACGTCTCCTTTCCTCAGCACTATATCCACCGGAGGTAACTTACCAGGCACGGACCAGCCCATTCTATCCTCCCCTTTCAAGAATGCATCCATGAAGCTACGCTGAATCTCGACTTCCTCGTGATAGTAAAATGGTAAATCGTGACGGCCAACAATACATCTGAGATATTTGAACTTCGACCCCGCGTGAGTATAACCCTCAATATTACCTCTCAGATGTAGCAATATCCCGCCCCAATTCGCGACACTCAATAATGGAACTTCGATGTTTCCCAGATCATATTCTTTGGATGCATAGTATGGTTGGTCTCGGAAGAAGTTGTTCGCATTGTCGATGTTCTGATCGTTCCGAGAAGCGGCGCGTTCTTCCTCGCTCAAATCACCCTCGATGGTGTCTGGACCCCAATTACTTGCTTTTCTTCCTGGTCGTCCATATTGATTCGTAATCACTTGTCTATTCCACCAGAATCTGATAAAGGAATCACTCAGGATTCCCCCATGCCGGCAACGATCCCTATAGTAATCAGACATTCCCTCCCATGGAATAATCGCAGCAAGGCCCTTTGGACGTAGAGCCGCAACCCGCCATTGACTACCGGCGTAATACGATATTCCCAGCAATCCTACTTTCCCAGATGACCAAGGCTGCTCTGCTGCCCATTCCACTGCATCATAGAAACACTCGGAAGTACCTTTTGACATAGTATCGAGAACACCAGGAGATTGGCCGAGACCACGTTCGTCAACTCGGACCACTGCATATCCATTCGATGTCCAGTACTTTGGGTCCGGCGTCTCCCATGCAGAATGTTCTGACTTGTGTTCCGGATTCACTTCACTGTAGGATTTTGGATGAAAATCCGAGTAATGTATGTCTTAAAACCTGTTAGCTTTCGATACATACCGGGATTCCTCAACCTGCCTTTTCCATATGGCCCGTAGGTCATTAGGACAGGATACTTGTCCTGTGCATTTCCTTTAGGAAGATAGATATTACAGCGCACAACACCTTCACTGCTTTTTAAAGGTATACTGACATTTTGTCTGAAGATATAGCTAAAGGAAGTAGTGTCTTCAGTAGACAAATCTCGTATGATATTGGGCATGTTTTGAATGTGGAGTCAAAATCCTAACAAATCCTTCAAGTTGATGTGAGCTGAAAACAATTCTTTCTCAAATGCGCAGGACGTGTTCCTTTTACTACATCCAATTTTTGGCACATAGCTACCCCTGTTTCGGAGTGAATGTTGCATTTAAGCTATGTTCGGCTCATTGTATCCACAGTGGGAGTTTGTGACAGGAAAAATGGACCAGCCAATGCGTTGGCCAATCGGCTGATGTGGAGAGTCCTTGGTCTACTGTTCCGCGAAGTGTAGACGCAAGCAAGGTCACTGCTCGTTCCGGACTTAACCTGGAACCAGAAGCCGAAGATCACAACGCAAAATTATGAGAGTAGTTGACTCATTTATGCCCGAAGCCAAGCAGTCAGGCATATTAAAGACCAAATACGGAATAGAGCTTAGGGTCATGGAACCTGCTGAATCAGTACTAATATTACAGAAAAAGTAATTAAGTTAAAGTTTTCAACATGAAGAATTCGACATTTTTTTCGGCACTTCAAATTCAACGACTAAGATTACATCTACGTAGGAAAGCTATTTATGGAACATGGAAACAACTGTAGGATACCCGAACTTGACTCCGCAAATCGTTCCTGCTACAACTCCGCACAGAATAAAGCTAGCATTGAAGAGGAATCCTTGCTCGAAGAACCCAATCTTTGGACCCCACGGCTCTTTCATCTGTTTGAGAGTGACGTTGTATAATGTTTCAAAATGTTTTCGTTGCCTTGAGCCAGCATGAGATATGAAATCATCGATTGCTTTCGAGCTAGGGGTCTTATTGATAACTGTGGGAGACGGTGTTGAAAACATTTCGGTCGTATATCGAGGATGAACTGAGGGGTAAAACCCGTTTGGAGCAGCATACCCAACGAGCAACTCGGCCGGAATATGATTCACGAAGGATGCTGAAGACCTAACAAATTGGGTAATATACTTGCCTGCAGGAGGAGCAGCATAAACGTAATTTGCGAGAAGCGTATTTTCTCCAGAATTCAGCAGATCTATGGCATCGTCCATACTCGAGATAGGGAGAATGATCAGTGTTGGTGTCGTAATCTTTTGTACGAGCAGCTGGAGGTCTCGCGATCGAAGTAAAACGACTTTACCTCTGTCCCCAGAGACTAATGTCGTTCCAATCTTCTCAAGGGTTTTGTCAAGCTCCGTTTCTGCAGCACCGTTTCCGCGGTTTGAGGATGTACCGTTAACTCCCTGCGATAAATATCGCAAGCCAACCTCTACCACGGCTTCGCTAAACTCTTTTATCTTGAACTCATTGACCAGCACAATATCCGGAGCATATGAAGACGAGCCTCCGAATGCAAAACGTGCCTGGACCAAGTCTCTTGCAGCGACCCTCATGTCTCCACTTCTGTCCACAATGGCAGCAGTGCGTGAGTTTGGACAACAAATACGTCTAAAGCTACTCGTAGCACTGGCCGGTGACTGAGCTTCGAAGAGGAGACCTCTGTTCTGTTGAAATTTAGGATCAAACGGGTCTCGGTCAACATACGCAAAAGTTTCAGCAGATAAGGCCTTGTGAAGGATTTTCTCCAGTTGTGATACCAGGGAATTTCCTTGAGATGATCTTTGTAGTAGTACTGCATTGCCAGAAGCGATTGCTGCTGCAATGGGAACGATCGTTGCGTAGAGTGATCCGCGTTTAGGAGGCACTATGTATGCGTATCCGTAAGGCGAGCGCTGATTCTTGTAGTCTTTCGAATTTGCAATGGAATACTCCTCTTCGTTGCATATTTGAGGGTCACAGCGGTCATGAAACGTCTTGATAGCATCCAGAGTCAAAGTATATTCGACCGTGGCTTCGGGTTTCGAAAGTGCCAAAGTATCGTACAAGGCGTCAAGTAAGGCTTCCCGCTTGGCGGATAAATTTGTGTGGAGAGAAGCAAGTTGTCTTTCTCGATATCTTGGAGTGATTGCTATGCCGTCTGTGATAGATGAGCGCAAAGCTTTCGTGTTTGACGCCATGTTGATGTCAAGGCTTGGACGACCAGCAAAATGAGAAGCAACGTGCGAGGTCACTTCAGAATATCTGCATGAGCCGCTTCGCATATAAGATTGAAACTAGAGTCTCTCGGCTAAATGACCTCTGAAATTCAATCTATCCAATAATACTCCAGGAACTCCGCAGCTGTGAAGTTCACGCCACATTCGAGCGTTCTCGGGACCACATTCTGACATAACTCGGCCGATCAACGTTGTCGTAACGTGATGCACGGCTTCAAACTGGATCGATCTGCAGGTGATTATTGTATCTTTTAGTGGTGACTCCAGCATAGTTTTGCTCTTGACTTGAGTTTAAATCGCTTGATTTGTCAACACATTCGTCACCGGTCAAAGCCAATATGAGTGAAACAACGACTACAGCAACAATTACAGCAAGACAACCAGTTTTGCAAGTTCTTGCAGATTACGAACTCACACATACCGGGGAAGAAGCTCAGAACTCTACGGATGCACTTTCAAACTCACCTTCTGAGACAAATGAAATCAAAGAAAACCCGGACTGGTGGCCAGAAGATTACAACGCGATTCCCCCGTATCGACCCATCAACTACCATTTAGATAGAGAGAGTCGACCCTGGGCACAACCCGGTATTGAGACTGCTTTCGTGTGGACAATGCTTAATGGGGTTGGCATAATTGCGGTTTGTCATTCTGGATGACTGAAATAAAAATCGATCACTGTACTAAGAGTTCACAGTTCTCCAGTAAGGTCTGGCGCCAAACAGGTGGGAGGCTGAACGATAAGATATTCCGATTTTCCATAGGTGGTGAACGATAGGGTGTGAAATGCAGAGAACCAAACAGCAAAGCAAAATTAAGATAGAAACAGACGTTTGCGGTCAGGAGGATATGGATTCCAAGAACTGTAGGATTTGCGCAACACAGGAGCCTTGAAGTGAAATACTAGATGCTGCCAATAGCTAGTCTTGATGAACGAAGCTTAAGCTGTACTTATCCCATTTGTAATGATCAGCTACCCGTGTAATGCTAGAGCCTAACCCGATTTCCGCACATTTTGCATATCGCCCAGATCCTCGCCCAGCTGTTTGCCATCGATCGTAATAGGCTCGGCTTCTAGCAGCACGTATAGCATCCTCGCCCAAGACGTTGAGCTTGCGTTTCGCCATGCATGATTGGTACCTCTTTGCACGCTGATGTCTCCGCGGCGCATAAGCTTCTCCTCGCCGGAATCAAGCACCAAGTACACCTCGCCCTCAAGAACGACACCGTAATCGAGACTGACGGTCCGATGCATTGGACTAGTCAACCCAGGTCCCATATCTACCACACGCAGTACAGACCCGCCAGGTACTATAAGCCCTGGTTTTTCAACTAGATATTTTTGGTAATCTGTGATATCCTGATTATTTTCGAAGGAAACAGGAAATCGGCTAGTAGTGTAGTTTAAGGAGAAGTGTGCCTCCTTTCCCTCGCCTTCTCCGATGACTTGCCACTGTTGTTCCTCGTCTATTGCTGTGCTAAAAACTGCTTTGCCGTTCGAGTCGTGGTCAGTAATGATCCGATAGGTTTTTGGCAATCCATTGGGACGTTTCTCTAGTGGTCGTTCTTGCGCCATTTTTGGAGGCAGAGTGTCAACAGACTGGTCAAGGTGAAGGCTCAATTGGTATGTCTTAAGAAGGGGCAATGATCTAGAATCGAGTGTGCGCTATGAACGTTCCACTTAATTTAATACATTCACAGATCATCCGTCACATGAGTCCCACATAGGTGACAGGCGCATTACTACTCGACCTCTGTGGAGCGGCCGACCTCGTGAGGGGTGTGTTCAAGGGATTACCATATTGCAACTCACGTATCCCTCTGTTCCTCCACATTCCGAAGAAACCCTTGCTCGAAATGGGCCCACTGCAACAAGCACCACGCTCAGCCGTCAGAGAGTAATAATACTCGACTAGACTCACTATAGCGAAAAGGCTCAGTCCATGGAGAAAGTCCACTCCTGAATCCAAAAAAAAAACAAGACTATAGATGGCAAAACCAAGTGAGTTTTGCCAGCCAAAAAATCATGACAAGAGTATGAACTAAATGATCAATAGAAACACCAGTTCATTTCTTCTCTCATGGCTCGACCATGATGCTGGGAGAGGAGAGCAAGTCAGCTGACTACTGGAAAATTGCTGGCGATGCCGCTCTTGCGCACAAAGTCAAAGGAATTGTTATTATGGGGGCGCATTGGGACTGCAGAACCGATCATGGTGTAGAGGTTTCTATGACTCCGAATCCTAAGAAACAGCCAGTTGCAAATGTTGCCCCCCATAAGTACAAAGACTACAAGTTGAACGCAGACTTGGAAACGCCAAAATGTTGCATTCAGATGCTAAGAGACGCGGGTATCAACGCGTCGCCGAACGAGAATTTGGAATGGATTCACGACGTGTTTCTGATCATGATACGCATGTTCCCTGATCCTGCGACCATGCCACCAACGACGATCATATCAACTAACGGTAGATACGATCCTCATTTTCATGTGAGAGTTGGAGCAGCTCTGAGACCACTTCGAGCGGAGAACTATTTGCTCATCGGCAGTGGCGGAGCTGTACACAATCTGTATCGCAATGTGTGGTATCCAATGCTTCTGTACAAGGACAACTTTGCTCAACCTACGCCCCCGGAGCCATGGGCAATGGAATTCAGACAAGCTTTCCAGGACGTCGTTGAAAAGAACTCAGGACCGGCGCTGCGAAGGGGTTTGACAAGGCTGATGAAACATCCTCAGTACCGCGATGCACACGCGACGGACGACCACTACATGGCCGCCTTGTTCGTTGCAGGCGCTGTTGGAGACGAAGAAGACACTGGAGTAACGGGACAACTGAAAGCAGAAGACTGGGAGTTGACAAACATGTGTAGTAAGTGTTTTATTACCTAGGCGCCCGCAGATTAGCTAATGATTGTGTAGACTCTCAATATACGTGGGGGAAATATATAGATACACCTGCATAGTCATTATGCCCTAAAACTAGTAATGAGTGAAGGGTTGATTGACACAATCTGTATAATACACCCAATCGCCAATCAAGGCACTTTGCTGCGATACGATAGGACAAAGATATGTGGTGCCTCTATGTCGTGTCTCCTCAACTAGTGATATTCGTTCGTGAACCGCACAAACATGAGTTAAGTAGGAATTCAGCTCGTGAAAACCAAAAAAAAAAAAAAAAATTAAAACATCAAATATCCTCATTTTGAGATCTCTTTTCTGTCTACTTGATCTTGGAAGCGCCATAAGCTTCCCAGTTAAGAGCTGGTTCTAGTCTGCCAAAACTCTCTCCAAACCCTACACATGATTCCGAACCAAGCTCGCCTGCCCAGCCCGTCAACCTCACACTATCACCGTCCTCCAGATAACGCCGCACGTTCCCGCTGCTCAGTTTGACCGTCTCTTTGCCTCCCTTGGTGATTTCGAGAAGACAACCCAATGTACCAGCTGCTCTGCCAGATACTGTACCAGTAGCCAACAAATCTCCACTTCGAATGGCACACCCGTTGATGGTTTGATGAGCTATCATGTCTTTAAATGTCCAATACATCCATTCCAATTGAGAATTGCAAAGAACCGAGGTTGCGCCTGAGTCCTCCACAAGGTCGACTCGAAGATGCACGGCGTAATGGTTCTGTTTGCTTGCCGATTTTAAGTAGGGTGCTTCAGCAATTTCGCGGTCTGTTATCGAGGCCTTGAATGGCTCAAGAGCATCCACTGTCACAATCCACGGAGAAATGGTCGTCGCCGTGCTCTTCCCGTTAAACGGACCTAGAGGATTCATCTCCAGGCCTTGGATGTCACGCGCGCTCCAATCGTTCAAAAGCACGAACCCGAAAACATGCTCCATGGCATCGTCAATCAAAACAGGTTTCCCCATTTCAGATGGCTTGCCGACAACGCATGCAACCTCAAGCTCGTAATCCATGGCCTTAGAAGGCCCAAAGACGACTCCATCCGGAGACTTGAACTGCCCTAGCGGGCGCCGAACTGGAGTACCAGATATTACTATGGACGAGGTACGACCAGTGTAACCTACAGGAAAGTGCAAGAAGCCAGGAGGGAGTGATTCCACCCCGAAGACCGCGAGACCAGCATTGAGGACATGATTTCTAGACAAAGAAAAGTCGGAGAAGTCGCCAACGCGGATGGGCATAAGCATGCGGACTTCGTCCTTATGTGAACGGCATGCAGCAACCTTTCCGTCAGGCTCAACGGAAGACAACAAGCTCTGCAATCGATTTCGCACCTCACGATGACTTGGCCGACCAAGACCAGCGAAATCATTCAAATCCGGCTTTCATGGGGGTCAGACGAGGATGAGATGTAGAAGTAATACACATACCTGCTTGAGGGCATGTGATATGCTGTCTGGTAGCTCCAGCAGTCCTTGGTCAATTAATTCAGGAATGAAATACACATGTTCTCGCAGTCGCGTTACGATTTGTGGCGTGGCATGCTCTGCGCCTTTGGCTGCAACGCCGAAAGGAATATTGCTCAATGTGAAATGCGCATCGTCGGAGAAAGTCATGGCGACCTGGTAACAAAGTAAAGCCGACCCGAAAAAACGTTATCGCCCCAAGTCCTTGCATCTAGCTATGTAGACGGAGTCAAGGGAAAAGTACCATTTCTTACCAGCGACCAACGGATGGTGCGACAGCCAATCGAAACGCTTCGGCTCCACATAAGGCTGGCTTCTGGCCTCGTCAGCGACAAGTGCCGCACCTGTACGAGTTGAGACAGCCGAAGAGCCGGAGTTATCGGTCAACGTAGGAGCAAAGCCCGTCGCCAGCATGATGATGCAGGAGTGAAAGCCGAGGGGAAAGTGTGGTCGGAGACTACTTTCACAAGGGCTGGACTCGCTGAGGGTAAAGCGTCAGGTGGATTGGAACTCGTAAAAATTGTCTTGACACTAGAACTAGAACTAACATCCATCCTGATGCCTCAGGCCGCTTCGTAGTCGAAAAGTACTGGGGGACTCTTATTCGCGAGAACATACCATTTCTATTAGTCAGAACTTACTCTATAGCTGTCCCTGTATCTTGAACCACTTGCTTCACATTATGATCGACTGTCTGTCGCTGTGGCCGCCACTTTTGAAGATGAGCCTTTAGTTTCGCAGCCAAACTTTGGCCCTGCTTTGACGCAATGTGAGGTACGTTAAGAGAAAGTAATTTATCAAAGATAGAGTACTTTTTACTGTTGTGCGTAATCTCAGAACCAAAAATCGGGTAACAGAGAAGGCAATGAAAAGACACTTTTTAGAGCATGAATGCGTGGACCACCAGCAAATATGGAAGAGTCTAACCTGACACGTAAGACTCCGACCGGAAGTCGTCTCTGCCTGCTGACGTCGGGTGTGGCCCGAGAGTAATCTTCAGAATCTTATCGAAAGAGCATAAGCCTAGAATTGTTGTCGCCTTGATATAGTTGGCTTTGTCGTTGCACCGCAATGCAATATGATCTACGGAGCAGAGAGCTAGTGATAGCCACAAGTAGCTCAGGCGTACTGATTTGGTGTCCTGCTGTGCTCAGACCGATTTACAGAGCTCCGATTGGGTCAGATAAGTTGAACTCGCTTCCGGCGAACTGAGATAGGTACTGATCAATGCGTCGATACTGCATGAAAAAACGGGTGCCCTTCACCACAGGGTTAATAAGAACTTCTCAGGGTGATGACTAGGCGCTGTGGTTTGTCAGCTGTTCTGTATCGAGTCTAAAATAGTAGGAATGGTATGATCAATCAACAGATGCATTAGTTGGGTAAATAACGAGTTATCATAGACTGAAAAAAGGAGCGGACATGTAGATGAATGACTCACGACGGAGATCTGCTGGTGCCTATACGAGAGCGGAACCATTTTAAGGTCAACTCTTAGCGCAGACATGAATACAACTGTATGACTGCTTATGAGACTAAATATCTAGCGTCGTGGCTCCTTGCACCTGCAGGCCTTGTGCACCGGGAGAGATGATGCTTGCTGTTTCGAGAGGGCGGAGTTCAGGCGGCTAGTGCCTCCAATATGCTGCTCAATAGACGCTTGTCACATAAGGGATTGAATGTTCGAGTCGAATGCTTGTTGTTGACCGGCCGAATAGTTAATCAATACGAGTCAATCGATTTTCAAGCTCTACGGGAGCAATAAATCACCCTGGACAAACGAATCAAGACTGCAAAAGGAAATCAAGCCATATTTGCTGTGTGAAACGCGCGCCATTAAGTGTACAGCTGAAAATTACATTCCAATCCAGCCGAAACAAAACATACCCAGTCCTGCCAAGCGTACTTTAACCAGTAACGTTACCTCGAACGCCCTACTTCATAACCACATGATAGCAGACCCGCTGACTCCTGGTATAATGCTGATACAGAAAATGAAAAAAAATTTGGGGAAGAAGGACGGCGTATCATGAAGGCTGTTCCTCAGGCGAATCTGGTCGTACAAGGGTTTCTTCTTCTCGGGTTTCCGCCACCGTACTTCCTTCATCGTTCTTTTCCGGCGACGGGGCGACAAAATCAAAGGTTGTTTCCTTGGACAGGCCGGACAGTTTATGCTCGTCAGAAGGAATGATCTCGACGGACTTCTCATCTAGCCCATCAGGGAAGAAGTCCTCACGTGGCATATCAGCTAACGCAACACGATCGTCTTGCATCAAGTCACCAGCCCTCGCCTTTTCCTCTTTTTGCGCAGCTTTTAGCTTCGAATGAATTCCCTTGTGCACAACCGAACCAGCTGCACGACGAACCGACGCTGAAGCAGGAACTGTCCAATCTGGCGGGGGCACATTCTCCTTGCCAACCTCAGACTCCAGTTTCCTTTGCTTAGTTTCGGTATCATCATCTGAGCTAATGTCGAGAATACTGGCAGAGTGCTCCATTAGGTTGGCAGCTTCCTCCTCTGGAGTGTCTTCGTGAATCTCAAAAAACCACGACTTGGGCATATGTTTCGTCGATGCAGCGGCTTCTGTGTTTGGAGCGGCAGGCTTATACGAAGAGATAGTGCCGCTCAAGGCGGCATCAATGGAGAATGGAAGGGAGGCGACTTTGCTTGCACAGAAAGCAGGTGGATCGATTCGTCGAAAAGGTGACGAGCTAGCACGACGACCCTTGGATAGCAGACCAATACGTTTATGCTTTGGCGAACCCCGGCTGTGGGAGATTGGCGTGACGTTGCTTGATGCTGGAACAGACAAGGAGATTGCTTTACGGTTCGCAGCGGGTGAGCTCGGAGGTGTAGTGGTCAGGGTTAAACTTGCCCGCGAAGCCTTGAGGGGTGTACCATCAGAAGCCTTGGCCTTCTTGGAGGGCGAGGCAAGTATGTTGGGATCGACATTCTCGAAATCAAACTCGTCGGCGAGGGTGTCAGGCAAAAATGCTCGCTTGTTGGATTTGACTTCTACAGACTTGCTGGGTGGTGCAGCAGGGTCTTCGTGTATGGCAATGGCTATATGATGTAAGTCAAGAGCAGGTTGTTAATCAGCCAGCATAAAAGTACCATTCTGACGGTTTTTGATGCTGCCAAGAGCTTGCAAGCGGGAGCCGTCGAGGGCAGCAAACGGCTGACGCGGCTGAAGATATGTGGCCATGGTAGTCTACAAAGAATGAACCCAATTGACGGAGAAAAGGTTTGGCAGCCAGTTGCACAAGTAGGAAAGACACGGGTTTAGTTCCTCGTCTCGATGCCGTCTCGAAGGGGATCTCGAAGGCGGTTGTTGACAAGTTGTTGATAGGGCAGATCCAAGGAATGGTAGAACTAAAGGGGTGCGACTGTCCAAGGGAGTGGTACGACGGTCACTGGCGGCGACGAAGAGCTGACGAATGCATCTGAGCAGTTCAATGATGGCGAAGAGAAAGGAGTCCAGCTTGAAGGAAGAAGGTGGAGGTTCGAGGTGAGAGGGGCGGCAATGGTAATATGAAGGCGTCGCTCTGCACGGACGCCTTCGCGCGTCACGTCTCTCGCGACTGGGCGCTAATCCCAAAGCGGAAGTCCAGGAGCACAGCATCCCGGCTAAAGTCTGCAGCCAACGTCGTCCTTCTCTTATGCGGCGACATCCATTGGACCGCCGTTGTCCCGACCAGACCTCAGCGACGATCTTACACGGCCGGCCTTGCATCTGCACAACGCCAGCTCGACGCGGTCGTGCCCTCTTCGTGTCCGCAGGCGAATGCTGGGGCGTTGTCCGAACGTCGAACGCCCTCCTGATGCGCCCTTGCTGCCACTGCCGTGAGAGACCCGCATATGCAAAGCCCACAAAAGTATGAGATTTGCAGACTGCACGTTGTTCTTCGTGGCTTCGTGCTTCCAACCGTTGTTGCCCTCTCGATGCTCGTGTTGCAGAAGCCGTTCATGCACTCCTTTTGCACTTGGCTGACGCCGCAGGTTGTGCATGGTGCCGCCTCGAAGCTTTGCGTCATCATAGGCGCCAGTATTCTTCATCTGATGCTTGCCTGCTCATCTTTCGAACTGCTACGCCAGTCCTTGCCATTCCGTTCTGAAACGCTTTGGCCTCGAATTGTCCGCGTAACGTTCGGGCTACTCACTAAACTAGGCTCGCTGTTGAGCTCTGTATCACTATGCTTTGTTACAATTTTGTGATCCAACAATCGAGATGACCCTCTGAAACGTCATTCAGATCTAGACGCTATCTCCCGTTATTCGTACATCATCCAGACACAACTGATTCTCCCACCTGTCGCAATCTCCCTTGTAATCGCACTCGTCCTCAGGGGCTCAGTCAATCCCTCTGGATCCAAATACTAAGTTGGTTATGAAGTATCGTAAATGTTCGTGTTGTGAAATTTCTTGGCCCCCTTCTTGAATCTGTCAAAAGCAGCAGAAGGTCAGCTGCAGAGCCCTGTCCACCGATGCCTCACCTCAGATCAAGCACAAGGAAAATCTAAGTATTTCAGCAATTTAAAAGTTAATATTGTTCGAATTTTTCTTTTCCCCCAGCCCCACGTTCCTGGGAGTTTGTAATCCATATCCGCATAATCCCATCGGCAGAATGTTCCAATGCTGGCTGCAAAGCTGGTCTCGTGGGCGTCGTTTCTCAGGTGCTGCGTCCCGCTTTCCTCATCAGTTGCAGCGAAAATAAAACTTGCTACCACCACGACCGAACACCTGATGCACGTGCATCTCTCGAATGCATTAGACCGGATACAATTTCAATACTGATTTCCTTATAACTCATTCGTGCAGATTTGTCGCCCGCGCCCACGAACATGTCTCTCGTGTTCATTGGCGTAGGTTTGGTGCGACGCGCGAAGCTCTACGATTCGCTTTTCTACGATCACGAAAATCACACGTCTTAAACCGAAGACTTCACGTCCCTCACTACTGGTCCATATGCTAGTCATCATCTATGGCTTCTTAACCCAGAGCATGGAGCAATATCGTAGTTTCAATAAACTCCTCCTTCGTCAAAAGTAAGTTAGGACGTGTATTGAAGTATCATGTGAACAAAATCCGTGCATCTGTAGCAGTAAGATTCACCATCATTTGCTCGAAGAATAGTCTGTATTAAGATTACTATCAACAGTGTTAATGCTGAGGGGGCTAATAAAAAGTAACAGCAAAGCCTGTTCGTGATATACGTGCTGTGTTGTCTGAGAAACTTGCATTCCCGGACCTACAGAATGTCTTTCTTATGCTCATGTTCCCCTCTTGTATCCCTATCCTTCATCATCTTATCGAGTGTATCTGATATGTTCTGCATCAGCTGATTGCTCCGCGACCTGTACTTGCTCGCCTTCTCCAAGGCTTCCTCCAAGGGATCTTTCACGGCTGCATCATGCAGGATCATGCTACTCTGGAGAAGACTTTTGACAATTGAACTTTGAACATGGGTTTTGCATCCAAAGCCCTTCGCTGAGCTAGGATCATATGTCTGATCACGAAGGTATGGACCAATATGGGCCGATTTGCGAGATTCTGCCTTGTGATAGCTGTCGTAAAGCTTAAACCCGGGTTTGTTAGGTCTTGGCGTGTATGCTGGGTTGAATTCTTTCTTTTTTGCTCGTTCTAACGACTTGCATGGCATCTTTGCTGCTTCTGTCGATTCAGCTTCTTCGCGAAGCGCCGGGACAATGTTATGGAAGAAGAGTGGTCTTGGGATAATATTTTCGCGTACGACGCCATCCGTCCTATCAGATTCCTTTGCTGAATCATATTTTTGTTCACCAATGGCATCTTCATGCTCTGAATCCATGTATACCGTAATCTCTAGCGTATTTGATCCATTGCTAAAGGTCCTCCTATGATTACGTTCAATGTCCAGCAAAGGTCTCTCACGCAGTGGAGATGGTGGCTTCGGAGATAAATCTGATTTACAGGAAATGTTGTCAGCAGAGAGGAAACATTGTGTCTGTAGACGCGGCTTCAAAGGCTGTGAGTTGCTTGTGTTGGATGGCCATTGCGGACTATGGATCTGAGTCTCGGTATGACCTAGGGCTTTTCTTCCAGGAAGTGGTGAAGACACAAAGTCAAGCCTGAAAGGAGGCGGTTTGATCAAATTTTGGCTTGTTTGTACATTTGCTGAAGAACATTTACCGTTTACAGTCGCTATGTCCTCGTCGTTCAAGTAGTATTTGTTGGGGCTCAAGCTCTCAACTGATTTTTGACTGTCCGAGAAATATGCTGAGTCAACGTCACGACAATTTATTCTATTCTGTCGCTGCTGGTGCCTTGGTGGGTTTCGTGTCGCTGGTGGAACTTGGTAACTTCGAAATGAATGATAGTCTTCGACGTCCGATGTTGGTGATGAGGTTGCGGTTGATGAAGACAGGAATGGATCAGGTATGCCAGCCAAAGAGAAACTTCCGTGCATCAAGCTGTGGAAATTGGCAGATTGGTTATTGGTTGATGATGCTGTGGAGGATTTCCGTCGGGGAGATCTTTGGGTATCGGCCGAGGATGCCTTCTTTAGGATCAAAGCCCGGCTAAATCTAGTCCATGATTTTGACCGACCATAAGTAGGCTTTCCATCTCCTGTGGATTTACGTGCTGGAAGTGTGTTCAAAGAGCCTTGTTTGATGTGTTTATTGAATTTATGCATGGCGGAGTACATCTTTCGTTGCTTAGGAGAGACGTGTTGAGAGTAACCCTGCAAGTCCGTCTCTTCTGGCAAAACAGTGATGCAGGTAATGGGATACTCATTCACAGCAGCTTCGTGCTGTGCAAATGGCCTCTCTGCAGCTTTTGGATAGAGAACGGTGTCTAAGCATTCGAGGACTTTGTCGGCAGCGTCAGCCGTCCTCTCTTGTGGATTTTGCATGATTTGAATTAAGCCTTTTCGAACGGCGGCTTCCGTAACGATGGTGAGTCCGGGCTTCTGTAGAGAAGGGTTATCACCTCGAACATGAGTTGTATCAACACCGTCCCGGCAGATTTGCCGAGCGTATGTGGCATGACGTTTTAGCGATTGTACCCGCTTTGGTGTGTGGAAACGGTCCATAGTATTTAGAAGGTAAAGAATGACAGGACCTGTGGTCAAATAAACGAACGACTGCCTGCAGCAAACGAAAGGCAGATGCAATGGATCTAGAGAAAGAGAGAGAAACCTGATAACATAAATGCTTTCAAGGCCGTAGCACACATCGTCCGATGATAGACAGTCCGACTTGCTTCTTTCAACAAACGTGCAGAAGAAACTCCTGACTCCGGACACTGCTTGCTCTACACATACCGTCACGAGATGAAGGACTGTTCACTAGGTAGTAGCTGTGTTCGCCTGTTTGGATGCATAGATCTCAAGAAAAGCAATAATCTTTCCTGTTTGGGCATGAGCTGATAGGCGGGCGATAGGTCAGCCAAAGAGCACTCTGGTGGCACTGCTCTATCCGGAAAGGTCAATGCGGAGACCTGCACGTACATGCACCAAATCATGCACAATGGGAGGTCCCATCCGACGTTAGCAAGGGGATAAGCTGAAAAGACATGGCTCCAGTGGATAGATGTGAGATGCATCAGCCATGCGAACGGTAGAGGAGCGCCAAAGTTCCGCTGCAAGATGCGAGCATCGCACAGTAGCTGAATCTTTCCTGGTTGCTATTGGCGACCGCAGCCACGGCGACGCCTGACAGTGGCTGATCCGTCGCTGGGCCTCCGGTATGATCGCAGCCAGGGTAACCACACAGAGAGAGCACTTTCATGTCGAGGTATAAAGTGTAGATTCTCGGGTGGGTGGGTTGGTATTACGTAGCTTGGATGCGAAAAAGTGAGAAGTAAAAGGTTGGACATCCGCGCGTACTTTCCAGCATGCTCTATGTAATAGGGAGCACTGCTAAGAAACCTGCTGCACAGTTCCTGGGCCTTTGAATCTCGCAAGCCAACTTCAAGCATGGAACTCGATCTCTATACTTTGCACAGAGTATGGGCGAATCATTCTGACCCGTAAGTTTGTTCAAATTATAGCAAGGATTCCCGATCATTCCAACGCCTTCTTCGCTACTGCCGTACAGCATCTTGAGTTACTACAAAGCACACGCATCGCAAGGTTACTCACGGATCCGCAAAGCTGGGCTGCCTAAGACCATCGCGGAGGTCTAGAAGATATTTCATTGCGCTTCATCGCGCTGCAGGTTGTAGCTCTCGACTTGGTGATCATGATGCTAACCGGGATTATACGCGAAATCGTTTGATATATTTAGTATCGAGCATTTCTTATCTCGAGATTCGGTGTCATTGCCGTGATGCTATAGCAAGGATGAAATTTGAGCACCCCCGGCATCTCTGTACCTGTGATCACTTGACGAGTCATTTGGATTATCATTTTTCACCTGCCTGGTGTACTTGCTTTGCGTCCACACATTCCTCAGATTCGGAGAGCCCTCCCAGCAGTGAAAGCTGTGTCTTGTCCGTTCGTGAACCATCGCACTGCAGATGACCATTATGAGAAAGTGCGGAGTTGATACAGTTCGGGCGCGCTCAGTATGTTTTACGAGCCTTTCTATCAACCGCTTGTTGCATCGTCTGCACTGATTCAATCCACATTTGAAGGACTAGCATCGAGTGGCTTCGACTGCAACAAGGAAAGCTCCAGAAATGCTCCGCAATCTTCCTCGGAAACTCATTTGCGGCTGCTCTATGATGGGCACAAAAATAGCAAGACCAAAGGAAAAGGATGCAACCGCAGAACTCCCGGAAGTTTTACTTTCCTGGATTGAATCACAGCACCTTTTAATGACATTCGATTTTTGTCCATATGGAAAATCCAAGGTCGTTTAGCAAGCTAAAGGTCTTTCATTTCTTGCACATACGTTGCAGAATTTCTATGCCAGCTTGCATGCGAAAGCATCTTTTGGCCCTTTGGAGGATTGGGGAACAATGATTTCGTTCATTACAGCAGAGTTTTCCTGATGCACAAGCTTTGCTATCGCGACTCTTTGATGCCTACGCTCTTTATTTTCGATTTGATAAAAAAGAGTCGCTTCTGGCAGATGAACGAAATCAACTTGAATTGCGGGCAGCCAAAGAGAATGGAAACCTGGTGTTCTTGCCAGATTTTGCTGCAATGTGAATGTATGCCACAGACAAAGAAAAAGGCAGCATTGCAACAAGTACAACGAGAATTTTCTAGTGGTTATGCATTCCTTAGAACGCTCCTCGTTCTGACAGGCAGCTTGTCCGGAGACTGCGTAAAATTGAAATTCAACCGAAGTTCGCTGCTGCCTTTCCTTGATAAAATCTGCTCAGTTCCACTGTCATTATCGCACGACTTATCTGAAGATTAGACAAAAGAGATCCTCGAATTCATGAAAAGGTATCGCAGCGACATCTTTTTGGTTCGACAGGTCGAGACAAGGAGGTTGTAGCTGCAACATATTTACAGGACTTTACTGCGGTTTCGTTGTGATCTTCCTTGAACCTTGTTCTGTCGATCTGACTAGGAGCAACAACGTTCACCCTAGCATATGGATATATCTTTGGCACACCTTGCAGTATTATTTATGACATTACTGCTCAGCTGCATTATTAATTGTGGCGTGGTTACTGTCCAAATTCCATTGTCAAATCCGCGATCTAGACGTCATGAATTCAAGTGAAACAGGGCTTTATACAGCCTTATCTGAATTTCTATAGCTGAATTTGCAAAAATACTTGATGTTCGCCCTCGTTTCCGTTTGATATTGACATTCGGCAACAATCTTCGGCAAAAATCTTCGGCAACAATCTGTTTCTTGGATCTGCGTGATATTCGTTGAGATCTGGCAGGTTCTGATTTGCAATTTCAATCGTGACGAATATCTACACAAGGTGCAGGACCTCTGTCTGAAAGGATCTTCGAATGTCTGAAGGCGATCTAATTTCTCTTCTACTGCCGTGAATGCGCAGTCCTAGCTGCGGCCGTTGCGTCGATCGTGCTGCCGTGAACGTACGGGCTTTGGAGACTGAAAGATTTCAGCACGTTGTGACCAAAATAGTTCATGTTTCTCATTGCACGGGCATTTCTAGCTTCAAGAAAAAAACTCTCGCAATGCGCTCATTTATTACAATTGACTCAGATCAACTGCCATTCTAAATCACAGACACTTCTTACACTTGAGCATATCCTCCACCGCGATGACACGGCCCGATCCGCTGGGCTAGACCAAAATAGGAAACCCCGGTAAGAACGAAGACTTACGAAAGCCGTTAAAGGAAATTATTTCGCCCAGCAGGAGACCCATCATCGTCCTCTCATCGTCGACAACAAAGATGAACTTCCCTGGTACAGGCGGCAGCAGTGCATCGCCTCTTGGCGTTATGGGCGGAGGCATGGCTGGGGGCATGACCGCACAGCAGATACAGGAAGCGCAAATGATCAAGACGGTTCGTACATATTTGTGTTGCGCACCCATTAGGTCCAAGCAAAGCAGCTAACAATTTGTCACAACAGATGCAAGCCGTGATGGAATCCTGCCCTGGCAAAACCGTCATGTCCGGAGTTATGGGCTTCGCGCTTGGTGGCGCCTTCGGCCTCTTCATGTCCTCGATGCGATACGACACGCCGCTTTCCACCACACTTCCCGGCACAAACACAGCCATAGCCGACCTTCCCATACGACAGCAGCTGAAACATGGCCTGAAAGACATGGGGAAGCAGTCGTTTTCGTCGGCAAAAAATTTCGGCTTGATCGGTGCTGTGTTCACGGCGTCGGAATGCACAATTGAGGGCCTGAGAGCAAAGAACGATCTGTGGAACGGCGTAGCGGGCGGGTGCATCACAGGAGGTGCTCTGGCAATGAAAGCAGGACCGCAAGCAGCGGCTGTTGGGTGTGCAGGCTTCGCAGCATTCAGCGCGGCAATAGACGCATATATGCGGATGCCAGAGGATGAGAAGAGGATGCCTGTTGTTTAAAAAGCTTTATTGTCTAGAGATTCACATGTATTACCAAGACGCTTTGGGTTCTATATATTGCATAGATGGATGGCGTACGGACAAGGCAGTATCTTCACTACTTGCATAGGAAGGAGTTTGTGTGGCTACTTGATCAAGGGGAGACCAGATGGTGTTCTTGTGCAGATTGAACAATCAAGCAAACGTCTCAAGAACTGAATAGGCAAGCATAATGTGAAGACTAGCTGGAATTGTCACGCGAAAAGCCACCGTGTTCAGCAGGTTTTGCTAAGTATTGCTCTTAAATGCCATCAACTTCGACTGCAGACTATGCTGATAGATAGTATGGGTCACGAAGGTTTCCACCCCACGATAGGCCAAAGTAAGCCACAAAGTTCATTTACTCGAGTTTAGGTTCTCTTGCCAGCCAGAAAAGTGACTCAATTCCTTTCGGCATCGAATTGATCTAATCGCCATTATTAATTCAAATCAAGGGTGCTCTCTATTTCTATGATTTTCCATTCCATCCGTTCATTTCAATACCCACACTGTTGGGTCTGTCTGGCTGAGCATCCATGCTCATTTTCGCTTTGATAACACCGTCATGACTAGCCATGACTGGCTCACCATCGCCAAACATGTAATACTGAACTCCAAGATAGCAATCACACATTGCCTGGAACACACCACAGAGTTTGAACGCCCAGGGCACATCCGAGCTATCCTTCACGAAGAAAAAGACCATCTTGAACGCATCTCCAATGAGCCAATTTGCCAAAACAGAGAGTCTGAAGCCCTTGCAGCACCTTCTCCGCTGATTTGCCATAATCTGAGGTAGGGGAAGCGTCGCTTCGATCGCCAGCGCCGTATAGCCGAGCAAGGTAGTCCAGCTGGAATAGAGGCTCTCGTTGCGATTGAACAACAGCTGGCCCACAAATAAGGCCAGCGTGAAATACGCCAAGAATTGCCAGTACACCTTTGCATTTCGCCACTGCCAGAATTGGTACGGTCTGTTCTCAAAGATTGTGCCTATACGTGCTGCGGTGTCCATGAAAGGCGTATGATGGATCTGCAGGGGAGGGCGATGTGTTAGGGCAACGTGCAGAAGCAGAATCTGCATGAGGATCATGACAACGGCTTGTACGAGGAGAGCAATGTCGTAGCGCGCCCCTAGCCAGTAGTACACCTTGAGAATAGAGGCGAGGAGCATGATGAGCGGTATGTCGAGAGAGAAACCGGAGCTTGTCCGCGTGTTGTGGATGGAGTAGATCTGGTCAGCATATGAGGTAATGGGCGAAGTTATGAGACTACACGATCTCTCATCAGAATGGCTGCATGACCGTGTGAAGAGTACCCAGCCAAACTTACAAGATGGGCGCAATGTGGTCGACAAGCCATCTAAAGAGACCCATTCTGGTCAGAGAATGCGACGTCCAGCCAGCGGACGCGAAATGTCTCACGGACAGGGAGAAGGCTAAATGACGAGACAGGGACGTAGTAACGGCTGGGTCATTGCAGGCCAGACGGCTGTGGGACGATGGAGTTCCGGCACGTCGCGGAGACGGGTTTGGTGTTTTGGAAGTAACAAACTTTCACTGCGTGTGCTGCTTACATCAGAGAGGAAACGGAGCGCGCGCGACCACCCAAAAGGGGGAGCAACGCGCCATCACCGCCGTCGTCGTGTGCGCCGTCTCCACTCTCTTGCTCTCACCAGACGGGCCATGTGTCCCGGCAGCCAGAACGCCTCTCATGCTTGAATGCAATCGCGTCTTCACGCCACAGGTTCTCATTCTTGTATCGGCGCAAGCGCAGTCAGCCCTGCGTGCTACGTCCAAGCTCTCGTATCGATCGCCGACAGCCGCGGTGGACTGAGGACAGGTCAGCGACCCCACTCGCCTTCCGGACGAGAGCAGAGAAATCCAATCCACTCCTTCATGCAGAGAAGCTCCGAGAGCATGCGTTTTCGAACGATCCTATTGATTCCCTCACCGCTCCCGTTATGCGTCTTTTGCGCCAGCAAATCGCGACGTCTGCCGGGCTGGAATGCACGTCAAGAACGGGGTCCTGAACACCAGAAACATACGCCACTCAAATCTAACCACGATGGATTGTTTTTTCAAAACTCTTGACTCTCTTTCCCATTCTATGTTTCTCAAATTGGCCGCCCTAATTTTCCTTCCCGAAGCTTCCGCCCTTCTGTGACTGGTCCTGCAACGGAGGCGCACTTGGACTGGTCGTCTCTACCCTGGTGCTACCTCCTGAGGCCCAAGCATCCAGCTGATGTGTACATTTGGCTGCCGGTTCCGTACCGCCTTTTGTACACCCCTCATATCAGCAAAACCCACCAAAAAACCCACCCTCTCGTGTTCGTTTGTTGAGTGAGTGCAAGACACAGACGGATGGATACCGACAGCCAGCCTCCTTGCCAGCCGGTAAAAAGCAAATCTGCTCAAACTGTGCAAGTATTAAAGAACCTCACTTTCTTAATCCTCAAGTTTCCGTAGTCGTCGTTTCTTTTCTTTCTCAGCTCTCGAACTTTGTCAGAGCAATCGTTTTGTTGGGCAAAGCCGAAGTCAAACACCTCACTATGCCACAACGCACAAAGTCTGGCCAATCTTTACACCTATTACGAGATCCATCACCGAGCCCCGAGCCTAATCCTGTCCCTCCTCCGTCACCATCGTGATTCATTCAACGTTTCATTTATCACCTTGTGCGGCTGTCCAATCGACATGAAGGTCGGTCTTAACGATCTAGCCCGTTGTACTTGAGAAGAAAAAACATTAATCAGCTAAACGGCAATTGGCCAGATCCCTCTGTAGAGGTCCACTCGATAGCCATCAGGCCGTAATATTCACAAAAACGTGCATTAAGCCTGGAACAAAAGCACTGAACTTTACGCATATAGCGGCGATGTCGAGAATTCTTGACACTGATTAAAGCACTTCGGAAAGAAAAAATACATGCATCGAATGGTAGACAGTGGTATCTAACTTCCTCGAGATGAGCGTGATTGTTCTGACGACGATTAATTCACAATGTACTATCTCGAACTTCGCTCTTTATAAAATAATGACTTCTAGATCACACAGCTGTGAAGCAGTCTCACTTTACTCCTTGATGCTCTCACTTTCATTCTAAGGTTACACGGCCGACCAAGCTCACTGCAGCAGGATTCACCTCTCACCAAAACCGTACAATACATGTTCCTACGCCAAGGTTCTTTGAGCTGTTTTCATCAAACTACCATTCCTTCAGCTCTAGTTTGGCATGAAGACAATGGAGCATATCTTTGTGCACACAGCAGCTTTATTATATTGTCCAACATGCCGTCGTGTTTTCCTTGCATCACCTCCCGTTTGCGAGTACCACGTTTCATGTTTGCGTGCCTGGCAAGAGTAGTCTCCACTGCAAGACAACAGCGAAGTGTGATCGGTTTCTCCGGCGCGCCACCTGCTCCAGATGGATCTTGGTGCAGAAAGGGCGACTGATCACGAACCTTTGAACATTGTTGTCCTCGGTTCCTCGTTTGCCGGATTAGCGGTTGCCCACAAGTTTTTACGAAACACGATCGAAGAGATCGGCGTCACCCGTAGTGCTCCGCGCTATAAACTTGTTCTCGTCGGGCCTTCAACATGTCTATACTGGAACATTGGTGCTCCCCGCGCGATTGTTGACGCAACGCGTCTTCCCATTGACAAGGTTTTCATTCCTTTCCTGCCACTATTCCAAGACTATCAGAGAACTCGGTTCCAATACATTCAAGGCAAAGCCACGTCCATCGATTTTCCGTCCCGTACCGTCATTGTCGAAGATGTCGACACAACGTCGTGGTCGTCGCAAGCTTCACGTACCGAAGGTGAGAAGCGAACGTCTGGAGTAGCCACCAAACGAATGGTTCAATTCCATGCTCTGGTGATCGCAACGGGATCGTCAGCTGACTCTCCGCTACTATCGCTTCATGGGCCTCACGAAAAGACTGTCAAGGAACTGCAGGCCTTTCACGAGCGTGTCGCATATGCCTCAAGCATCATCATTGCTGGGGGTGGCCCCTCGGGAATTGAGTGCGCCGGCCAACTTGCCACGTGGGGAAAGAAAGACAAGAAGGCAAAGTCGTTGCATGCAATGACGAGCTCTGGATCTGACTCGGTAGAATTTGAAGAAGCGAGTTCTTGGAGGAGGCTACGCAAACCGACACCTGAGGACGGAAACGAGGGCGAAGCTCGACCTTCGTCGGCCCCGGTTGCGCGGTCCTCAAACGCTCGCAAGACCATCATTCTGATCTCCGGACATGATCGGCTCTTGCCACGCCTCCCGCCAGAGTACGGCGCGCAAGCAGAGGCCAAACTGAAGAAGCTTGGCGTGAGCATCATTCACAACTACCGCGTCGAGCGAGCAGTCGAGACAGGCTCTGGCAGCATACGCTGCATCCTGGACGACGAATACGCCATATCCTGCGACGTCTTCCTCCCTGCGACTGGCCTGCATCCGAACACGGACTTCATGCCCCCGGACATGCTCACCGCGTCCGGGTACATCGACGCCGACCCCCAGTCGCTGCGGGTCCCGAACGTGGAGCGCGTCTACGCCATCGGCGACTGCGCCAGCCACTCGAAGAACAGCATCCAAGACGTGTACGACTCCCTGCCCGTCGTCCTGCAGAATCTGAAGGTGGACTTGCTGGCCTACGAGTACAGGAGGGAGCATCCGTTCGGGGGCCAGGGCGTGGAGGCCAAGCTTGAGGCTTTGGAGGACTTTGCCTACGTGCAGAACCCCACCGACTCTCAGCTCATGCCGATCAGCAGGTTCGGAGGCGTGGGCATCCTGTTCGGCATCAAGCTGCCCAGCTTTATGGTGTGGCTTATGAAAGGGCGGGATTACAAGATAGCGAGGGCCAAGTTGGCTGCCGGCGCCGGCAAAAATCCTTACACCATCATCTGACGAGGACGCGGCGTTTGATCTGCCAAATTTTGTCCGTCCTCGCAATTTGAATTTGAGCCATGAGCGTGTATTCATTTTTGAGTCCATGTTTTGAAAGCATCACGGTCCTTACCGGTTCTACCACATCACGACCCCGCGGGAGACAAAGACAGCTAGGAATGGCGTCGATAATATCATGAACGAATCTGTTATTCACACCTATCCTGTCGTGCTGCTGCACGTTTATAGCTATTAATCATTCACTTGTGTGTACGGCAAGCAATTCATATTCACAGAATTCAGTATCTAGACACGTTCGCGTCGTGTCGTAGCTATGCGTGACCTAAACCAAAAGTTTCCTGACCCCCTTTCACGGCATTAATGCCCGTCCCTTCGATTTATTCACTCTAAACTGATCACTGGCCGTCATCACCATCATTGTGATCTCGGTAGACCCCAACATTGTCTTCTCCACTTGAAGTCTGAGACTCCAGGATATATTGCAAAGCATGGTTCGACTGATAACCATTTGAGTCCGTGTTAAGATGCGAAGCAGTCCGGGTTGCTCCAAAACATCGAGTTTCTTTAGATCATGCTTCCCTAAGTTTTCAATATGCGTTCTGTCACTGGGGTTCGCTACCCCAGTAGTGGATTGTGCTGGGTGATCTCGCTTGGCTGCTGAGCTAATGGGTGCTTGCTCTTACAAAGGAAGTGGCCTATCGCTTTGCACTTCCTCGGAAGGTTTCGACTCTGGTGACCACTGCTTTGTGGGAGCTGAGATGGTAGCGGCTTTTTCTTGCCCTGCAGGCAATGAAGACACTTTTTGGGCGGAAAGAGGGGCCAATGTGTTTGAAATTGAAGCCTTAGCTCGTGCCTTTGCCGCTCTCCTCGCCGCCGCTTTGGCGGCTCTAGCCTCTTGTTGTTGCTTGGCCAATTCCTGAAGCATACCCCGCATCTGTGCCCTCATTTTTGTAGGCTGCATCTCCGGCCAGTCCACATGCAGATCAAACTCTCTGGAGAGCAGCTTCCGGCCGAATTCTTGAGGGTCTTCCATGAATTTGTCAAGATAGCCAAGGACATAAATACCGCAGTCATAGTAATTGTTCTGCTGAGGGATGCCTGCTCTTGCCGTCATGCTCTTAATGTTATCCCGATCAATATTCATGTCCCGCTTCTGTTTGGCCTCGGCAACCAAGTACTCTTTGAGTGCGGCAACTGTTCTGGGATGCGCCGTTCCCATCGGGTCCATGATCACTATCATGGGCTGAGCGGTGTTGTATCTTCGGAGTGGAGGAGCTGACTTTCGTCTGCCCTTTTTCTGCCTATTTCCGGATGAGGGAGTGGCGTTTCCGAAAAGGCCGTCCGACATTTGAGACGTGTTAATCTGAGAATTCTCCACTTGACTTGACCCTTGGCTGTCAGGGGCGGACGGTCTGACTGATTTGGATAGGACTTCATCCAAATCAAAAGTCCTCTCGCTTTCAACCACGATCTCAGCGGTCTTCGATCCACGTCCTGCCTCGCGGTTTTCTTTCTGCGATATGGGAGAGCCTGTCTTCATTCCAACAGATCGGTTGGCTGGTTCGTTAGGAGTTGATCTTGAAGAATTGCCAGCTCCGATCGCGTCGACTCTCGGCTCTTCCGCCTCTGTGCCATCCACTTCAACAACCTCCGAAGTACTCTCATCAGGAATTCGAGCATCTGGCGAGTCCAACAACTTGACAGATTGTGAGGAGCTTTTCTTGTCATCAGCTTGAGCTTCTAAGCCTATATGCAAGTCTTTCTCTATTGCATTCTCGACTCTTGGTAGCAGGTTGGGCAAGTTGCAAATGATCGCCAGATACCAATGCATCGCTTCGTTGACAGGCACAATGACGAAATCGTAGCTGAAAATATCGTCCTTCGCAGTCCAACGCTCGACAGCGGAAAAGTTGATGCTAGAGCCTGCTCGTTGAAGTCTTGAGAGTGAGGACGTGTCGGAAAGAACTGTGTAGAAGAATGTATTGAAGAAGTACGCGGTATGCGGCTTGAGCTTGTCCTTCCGATTCTCTTGAAGCCAACGAATGTAGAACTCAAGAAGGTTGTCGTTAAGGAGTTCTCCCTCATCCAGGCGTTCGAGATCTGCAAAGTTCACAGTGGCACGTTTCTTGCCAACTTCTGGGTACACAAGTGGTTGTTCCCATGGGCGACCTAAACCGTGCGTCTTTGAGTAACGCTCGAAGTGCGGTTCAGACGAAGGCGATGTTGCTTTTTGTGTTCTCATGGACGTTCTCGTCGATCTAAGAGCTGAAGGCAAAATAACGTCATTGCTAGCATCGAGCCTAGTACTCCGTCGTTCCGCCGGCTCTAGGGCTGAAGCCATTGTAGTCTGGTTATTTGATGCTTCATTTGCCTTCATTTGAGAGATAAGCGTACGTCGTGAGCGTGGTCGGCTATCTTCAACAGCAGCATGTTTCGCTTGGCCCATGGCTAGGGTATTTCTTTCAACACGCTTCGCTAATACTTCTTGCTCCACGCCATCATCAATAACTTCGATAGAAGGCTGCTTTGGTGCGTCTCGCTTTCCAAACACACCCTTCATCCATGCGCTGCTCCCGCATCAGTAATTTAAATCAAGCGCAGAAGTTGAAATTTTTCTTACGCTGTTTTGTTCTTTAACTCATCCTTGATCGTCGTCAAATCTTTCACGGCTTCCAGGAACTGATTCTGCACGTCATGGTCGTGGAACTCTATGTCGACTCGGTCTGTGCCACCAAGCTCTAGTCGCATGATTGAAGACTGTGGATCAGTCGAGTACACTACCTTGCGGGTGTTCCGCAAATCCAAACTGCATCCAGGAGTGACTGGTTTTCCGTTCTGATCGAGCAGCACAGCGTTATGGTAAGAATCGCCAGCATCGATCTGAAGCTGCATGAATTCGAAATTTTCCCATACAACGCCATTGGCATCCACCAATTTTGCAACACTGAAACTTTTCTGCTCATGTGGCCTTTGTTTGCCGCTCAGCCGCTTCAAAGCTGCCGTTGGTTTCCGTGTTGAAGATTTCTCCGGAAGAAATGAGCCTGGCATGCTGCCGTTGCCGTGCAGCTCATCCTCTTGGTCAGTGTCTTCCGATTTCTGCTGCGGTGAGCTGGGCCAACGTTTCGGAGGGCCTTTCCTGGAAGGACTTCTCGTAGGGCTTTGTCTTCTAGCAGATTGGATCAATTCACGGGCCTCTCCACGACTACTATGATCAAGCAATTGAGCCTGCTTCTTTGAATCGAGACCATGAGCGGTGCTTCTTTTTGGCCCTAGAACATTTAGAACCTGTGACTTAAGGATGGTTGAAGGTTCCACATCTTCATCTTCGATCTCAAAATTCCGCAAAATCCTTGGCTTCTTAGGATTCCTCACTCGGTCGTGCATACGGTAGAATTCGCTCAAGCCGGTCGCTTGGTTGATCTTCGTTCTGCACTGAGCCTCTGTGGCCACCTCGGCCCCATCAAACGGTCTCTTCGACGGCCGCTCGTACGTTCCAACACTCTGTCGGTTAGTGCTTTCGTCGTCTGAAATCTCGAGAACCTCCCGACCAATGTCCGGTTTCCTTGCAGATGAGGAAGTGTAATTAGCCGGCTTGCTAGCTTGAATCATTACCGTATCGAAATTTCGTATCGTTGGCTGCTGTCTAGCGGGACGCTCAAGCAATCTGTCAAGTTGTCTAGATTCCTGGGCTCCGCTAACTTCCCAAGGACTTAGCAGGCGGGAAGACACGACGCTGCCAATTCGCCTCGTTTGAGGAGCGGTATGCCCTGAAGCCTTAGACACACGAGTAACCTCTACGTCGGCAGTTTTGCCGCCCATTTGCGAGCCTTTCCCGTCGTCTCTTTGCTCTGATTCGTTCAGCCTCTGTCTCTTGGTTGGGCGATCGTCCTCCGTAAAGTCATTCGCGTCTTTTCTAACGTTTTCACCCCTCGAAATCTCAACCGCGAGCTCATTTCGATGTGCACCCGTGCCTTTCCCCCCAAAGCTATTTGTTTGAAACGCTTTACCTTGATGCTTGGTGTGAGAAATGGTATCCCTTGGCAGAAAAGCGCCGCCGCTGCCAGGCTTCCGCCCGCTCATCGGCACCGTCCTCAACTTGTTGTCAGGTCCCGGGCGCGAATGCGGTCTTGTATCCGTTTGGGTGCCAGCATATGGTATTTCAATCCGCACAGCATCGTCCGGGGCGCGAAAATTTCCCAGCAAACGAAGCTCGTCCTTTTTCTCCGCCTTGCGCTGGTGGGTCATGGAGGCACTCTCTGTTTTCAGGATCCTGGATGGCGGTTCGGGATATGGGTCGTCTATTCTCTCACGGAGTTTCTTTGTATTGTACGTAGTAGGTCTGGAGGGCAAGGGAGGTGGCCTAATGTTGGGTGCTGAGCTCTTGCCGGCATCGTTATCCTGCGAAGAAAAAAGATGTACGTTAGCCATTTTGACCGCTTAGCAACGAGTGCGCGTTGAAGGGCACACCTCTGTGAGATCGACTGGCGCGCTCGAGCTTCGCAGAAAATCACCTTCGTCGTTTCCTTTTCCAAGAAATTCAGACACCGAGTCGACGATCTTGCGGTACATGAACGCTCGAGCCTTTTTCAGCGCTGGCGGCGGTGAGCGCTTGTCCCCTACGCAGACACGATCATGTAAGGAATCACCGTTTGAACAGGTTGTAAGGTAGAGTCAAAAGGCATGTTCTCCGTGATCGCGCAGACTACGCGGACTGAAAGATGCTGATCGAACAAAGAGGCCGCCTGCTCCAAATGTTGAAGGCTTGTGGAGCTCGCACCAAACACCAAGGCCTTGGGCTTGGTGACGAACGTGGGGGGAGCACGCGAGATGAGATTTCACGGACAAAACACGCGTTTCGTCCTAATTTTACACCTGTATGAGGGTCACTCGTCACTCTCGCTTCGGAACACATCTCGCATCTAGCCTTAATTTCATTTATAAACCCGTTGTGCACGGATATTCTCGTTCAGAGACGACCAAAACAGTTTCCTCAATATCACACGCTGCAGCAATAATTGTACATGACCTTTTTCAGACAGCCACAATCCCCCCCCAGACTCCAGGCAGCGCAGACAGAGAAGCCGATGGCGATGATCCAAAAGGATGTCCTGGTGATCTCTCTCTTTCTCTACGCATTTGCAGACACAAGAAAGCAAGCGTTGACCTATACCTATTCCATCATATCCTTCCATGTTTTTCTGGCTCAGGACCTAATGATGCTGGATAAACCCACCCAAATGCCGGAAAAGTGATCATTTGTTTTTTCGAGTCGTGAAGGCTGCCTCAGAGCAATAAGGACAGGATTCACGGCACAAAACGTGAGAAGGAGAAATCGCAAAGACTGGTACAGGAAGTCCACGCTAAGCACGCTCAAAGGACAAAACCTTCGCAATGCAAAAAAATGAAATGGGGGCTGAAAAGTACGCTGCCTAGGCGCTCGACTTATCCCTAGCTGTGTGGCCGTCGTCGCTAGTAACTGTGACACGCCGTGGTTTCTCACGTGCCTGGTCAATTGCACTGCGCTGAGAGATGCTGTCGTCGTGACTTTTCCACACGATGACGGTATCTGGTGGCAGGTGCAAGACATGCTTGATGGTATCCCTATGTCGCAGTTTAGCACTTGGTTTACGAGTTCCCCTATGCGAGGCTTACATACCTGATCTTGACGTTCCTGCCGCCGTCGTTCTTTGTCCATACGCTCACAACGTCCTCCTGAGCACGGACACTGACGACAGCACCGCACACCTCGTCGCTAGCCTCCATGAACTGATCGCCCACCATAGCCAGTAACAGATCCTCCCAATATCGATCCGCCACCCCTTTCTTAAGTCTCAATATCCACTTGCCACCCTTCTTGTTCGCCTCGTCCTCCCAGACAGGTCGTATGCCTTCACGAAAGAAATGATAGTCCGAAACATGCGGCAGCATTGACGGTCGCTTGCAGTGCACGTACACGGCCCAAAAGTTAGGTATAGTCTCTATGCGGCACATGGGTTTGATCGACTCCTCATAGTCCATGTTCTTCGAGGTTGGGGGCCGATAGTAGATGATCCAGCTGTATCGCAAGGGGTACTGTTTTGGCGGGTCTGCCAACGACGCCCTCTGCAGCGCGCCGGTCTCCTCCTTTGCCTCCGCTTTTGATACAGTCGGCGTCTTCAGCGTCGATGCTGCCCGGTTCGGCGGTCGCTCCTTCGCATTCTCCTTGCTTGCTGCCGAGGGTACGCTCGCAGTAGATGACGACTTGCTACCCCATTCAAACGCAGTGCCAGGAGTCTTTGGGGTCTTGTTTGCCGAGCCAAAAGATGCAAAGGCACCTGTACCCAACCCAAAGGCGGAGGTCGCGCCACTTGACGGAGAAGCAACGCCGGACGCGCTCAGCGGTGTGTTGAAGGGATTGCGGTTGCCGTGAGAGCTGTCCCCGCCGAAGCGCGGTTTCGTAGCCGAGAGAATTCTGGTCGAGGTATCCTTTGACGGGTCGTCGTTTGTGGATAGTGAGAGCTTACTGTTTCTATGGACAACGGTTAGCGTTTGGTAGTTGCTGCTACCCGAGGCCAAGCACATACGCTGAGCGACGAGTCCAGAGGTTCTCTCGGTCTCTGTCCATAGCCTGCAGTCAAAGAAGAAGCGAAGTGAGGCGCGCGTGGGGAGAACGAGCGGCGTCAAGCAATAAAAGCTTGCGGCAGAGACGGCGGCGCAACTTGGGAGACCACAAGCGAACGGTAGAGGTGGGTATCTATGCTTGTTCGGATCTTCTTGGAGGATGAATGGCCGTTACAATGCAGTGCTGAGTCGTAAAATGGTAATTGGGGCTTGTTAACGCTGATGCGGTGATAAATTGTGTCTTGTTTCCTGTCCGCCGTCGAGGGTGGCTGCAAAAGACACATGCCCGAAGAGGAACAGCGCCTTGGCAGGACTCAGCGCGCCACCCCGTTTTCCCTTGCCTGTCACTGAATCCACACCCTCTTTTCTTTTTCCTTCTTTCTACTCCAAGACACATCTCACAAATCCAGTTGCCTACCAACAAGCCCACTTCCACTTGGTCGGCTACTTTCGTATCATCACTGTGTCGAGAGTGAATTCACCTCTTCTAAAACCGTCGCTATGAGGGTCCCTTCCCGCGAGGGTTGCGAGGCTTCATGACCTGGTGACGACCTGACAGTAGGAACATATCATCTTCTCCGAACTATTCGTGCCACGCCCCGATCAGGATGAGGTAAGCCATCGAGTCTTCCATTGCTCCCATCCACTTCTCTCACGAGTTTTGTTTTGATGAATGCAAAAAGAGCTCTGGTAATCTTATGTTTGCGCCCAGCAGCTTGGTCTTTCACTCGCGCGTTGGGTCTGATGAGAGAAGGCAAAGTCTGAACATCGTCCTGCAGCGCCACATGGTTTCGCGATAGCTCGTTCTAACGAGCAAGTTGACTGACGAGTGCTGCAGACCTTTGATGAAGACGAGTTCCGTCAATCCTTGTGTAGATACCTATGTTAATTTACAACCTCGACTCTACTGTGACTTGCATACAGAGCCATGCGTTTGGTGCAAAATGCCGCAGTATATTAACTGCCGCGGTTTGTCTTACTACCAAACAGGTAGCAAAATTACGATGGACTCAACGCGTTCTGAATCGTTAGTAATTCTGGCAAAGACGATCGAGATTCGGTTGTCCCATGTCTACAGCTTTCGCTAGACACTGTTAGCAATTCGTGCCGTGTGGAGAGAGTGGTCATGTGTTCGGGCGTGTGTTTTGTTAATACGGCCCTCTGAAGCCAGAGAAAGGCCGATTTCGCCAATGTCGCGACGCGATTGTTTAGAGAGAGCGAACGCCTTCAGCCATGGACAAATCCTGGGGAGGTGATGCGCATGCAAATCGTTGTATCCATTTGGTACACGATCAACGCCCGTTCCCGCCAGATGTTTCACCCCGTTTCTGTCATCGAAGACAATTCTTCTTGTGCTCCAAGAAGTACGTCGTCGTCAAGGCTCCATCACCCTCTCACTGGGGTTTGACCCGTCGATTGTTGTAGAGGATCAACCTGTAAGTTGCGCAGATCAGGCTCTTTGTGGTTCTTTGTTGGTTGCCCTGACAGCATCGGAACCGTGAGAGCCGCAACAAAAGGTCGTGTCTTTCTCACGCGATCGCAAAAATTGTCTTCTTCAAATTGATTCCTTTGCTACATAAGTTAGCCGATGCAAGATCTGCTTCCAAGAGTCAAACGGCTCAATGGTCTGTATGTACAATTCACGTCCCGGGTTGTTGATCTTGTGCTAACCAGCAATTAGAGTGGTATGATTCTCGCTTTGGGTTCTGCCCACAAAGTTGCGAGAGGCCCCGCGTTCGAATCGCGGTTGAGCCCGTTTCATTTTTTTTTTTCCTTTTGTTCCCTCTCGCCCTTTCCCTTTCTTGTGTTGCCTAAGCGCTTGCTCCTCAGCTAACCTCGTCAACTTTGACTCATTCCTACTGCTTTTTTTTTTGACGCTTTCTAGTATTCCACCAGAGACTACGGAAGTAGGCATCGTGTATATTTGCTTTTCCTCAACCAGATTTCAAATCGCACCCAGACTTCTCACATTATCAAAACGCGTCACACCGTCAGCATGCACTGGATAAATCTCGCTTGAAATTGGATGAATATCTTAGTTTCCAAATTTAAGAATAGTTTTTGTAGCTCTGTTACATAACACGCTTCCACACCATGAACGACGGTTGTGGTCGTTTCTTCAGACATCTCGCGCAATAATAAATCAGTGGTCAACTAGTCGATAGACAAAACGAGTCAAACACCAACCGCTGTTCTTTCTTCGACGCGTGCCAATTGCGCATGGCCGGCAATATTCTGACGGGGGAAGTTTTGAGATGCCTTAACCGTTTCTGGAAAGGAATTGTGAATACCCAACTCCTGCGACTTTGGAAACAAACATGGATCGCTTTTGTGTACTAAAAGAATCTACACACTTCAAAGTCGCTAAGTCTAGTGATTACAATCCGTACGGTGATGGTGAAAGTCCTGGGCTGTAGCCAACGATTTAAATATTTGGTCAGATCATAGGGAACGTGGAAACCAATATCGAAAATAATGTTAGGGCAAGGAGCCTTGACGAGCTGACGCGGCCGCCCGAGGACGTGATGAAGCAGCATAGTAAAATCCATAAAGTCCAGAGGTAATTGGTAGCTTAATGCGATGAATTTGTGAGATTTAAATTCATAGACATCGCCGTTCCGTTGTTCGTACGGCAGTGTGACATATTCTTGCGTAGGGGTGACGTTGATTATTCCACATTAGATAATAGGGTATGCTCACCCATCTTGAAAGCGATATTCTTTCGCTGATTGACATCGGTTCCTTAGGTGCATGGACATAAGAAATGGCATACGACGAATTACCCCAGTCCCCTTATGAAGAGCCGGAAACGCTCAACGAGAATCGCTATGCGCGCCGTCTCCGTCGCACAGTTTGGCTTTTAGCTTTGTCCAGCTTATTGAACATCGCTCTCGCTGGTTGGGCGGTACAGCGCTTTTGGAAGCCAAGTCGAAACTCGTACGAGAATGGATTCGAAACGGACTTGAGTAAGTCGATGTCGTGGACCTCTAGGTTCAATCTAACCTGTCCGCAAGAGGCAGTGAAGTCTTCAATAAGTCTAGTGAAGATGAGATTCGATGGTGGTGTGAAAATTGACAAGAATGGGACCTTTGTACAAGACCAGATTGTCGGAGGGAGGAAGTACACGGGCAAGCCATCTTTGGCTGTCGACCTCTCATGGTTCGAGCTCTTGTCTGGTAAGATTTGAGCCCAGTCCTCACCAACACCAATTCATGAGCCCTTTTCTAGGTCTAAATATTGATCTTTCCGGTGATGATGCGGACGGTTTAGCCGAACACACTCTACAATGGCCGGATTCCGATAAGTACTTCTCCGGGTAAGATGAGCGATTGCTCTTAATTTATCCCACATCGTTGACCAATTCTAAATCATTACGCAGCTTGGAGGTGTTCCATTCGTTGCATTGCCTGGTGAGCTCCTTAACATCTTACAACAACTTGACCCCTAACAGCTTGGGTAGAATCGTCTTCGCCAGGCCTTATATCCAGAACATTACTCTTATCTTTTCAAAGATCCAAAGGATCCGTCAAAAGAAGATCACATAGATCATTGTATCGAACATCTTAGACAAGCGATACAATGTCATGCGGATCTCACGCCTATGCACTGGGCTCGTGTTGACAATGCGGTTCTCCTAAAGACCGACACAGAACACACTTGCCGCGACTTCGACAGTATATGGAACTGGGCAAAAAGCAGAAGGGCAGATATCGATAATATTTGGCTCAAGAATGGCACGCTGCATATCGTGGATTGAAAATCAAATGCTGGCCACAGCTTCTTATGGAAATAATCTTGCAGCACGCAAGGTGCACTCTAGTTTTATATGTTGGGCGTGTCAATCACCTTGTCACAGATTCTTTACGCAGTTGAATCCGGGATCGTTTTATGGCCCGAGTAAAGCGTTGTAGCCATCCTGTGAGCGGGAAAAGAAGAGTCGACGAAGGATAGGTTTGCAAATCTAATCTACTCTTATCGAGAAGCCGTCGCTTTCGACTCCTGTGGCCTTGTTCTATAACGTATAATTCGATATATATTTTATCGCCATGAGTAGCGCACATAGAATAAAAATTGGACGCAAGATCAAAGCTTGCATGCTCGCCCCTTTCATAACCAGACCGTTAATTTCTGCGTAGACGAGGAAAGGTGATACTGGACATCTGATTGCTCGACATCCTCTGCGCATCTCTCGAGTAGTCTCGTTGCAAAGCCGTGGCGATGTGAGGCTGAAGCTATATTAGTAGGCGCCATCCTTTCTTTTATTAGAAGCTTTGAAGCAACCTTTCACTATCCTTTGATTTCCATGCTGGATACAACTTTCTCCATCCCCTTGAGGATATTCTTTTCGTTTGGTCCGATGTCAGAGGCTCAACGAGTAAGATGTGCTTTCCTGCAGATGAGGTTCAGATAGAGAGCCACGAAAAAATATTCTTCAATAGTTCCCTAGTGGCGCCAAAAGTTTTTAGCGAATATGCAAGTTGTCTCCGAGTTGAAGAGTGAAGACAAGTCGCATATTCTTACCACGGAAAGGATTGTTGGCACAAGGAACAAGAACTTCTTTATACTCCAAGAAACCTGCTGTCGTATATCTGCTTGAAGAAATGTTCTCGATAGTTAGCAGGACTAGTAAGGCTCTTATTCGCAAGGTGGAAAGCTCTGCAAGACTGGAAGGTTGGTCTCAGGAGAAATTGGATGCCTATATCTAGTCGTCCATTGGCCATGGCAGCAGGCTGAACAAGGGACAGGCTTGCGAGATTCATTGTTACGCTCAACCTGTTTAGTGAATACGAGGATTGCAGATCTGCAAATTCTCAGGTTTGCTTCGTGAAGGATCGACTCTCTTATCAGATTACTCCCAGGCTACAAAGACAAAGTGAATCAAAAAGAGAAATGAGATCGGTAAATATGGCTTATTCGACTATGGGGGCGGGAGAGTTCCAGACGTCGTTGGAATTGAGCATGCGCCGGATCACAGTAGTGACCTTTCAAAACAGCGTTCCCGCACCTTGGTTGGTGTGCCGCGTGGGTATTCAGTGGTAGCATGTACGGTCCGAATTTGGCCCAGTGGAGTTTTACGAAAATCCTCAACAAGATTCTTGCCAACGCATTTTTATGAATCGCTGGGGGCCTGACAACAACACATTCCATGTAAGGGAGAAAAAACTGGAAATTGTTTGATTCCCACAAATATTTGACGCACAAGTGCCACGTAGGGCAGTGGCGATACCCGCATCAAAAGATCGATACGAGGTGATACGTGTTGCCCCGTCAGGTACGGATAAGTGAGAAGTGACGAATTTGACTCATGGTCGCTATGTGCTGGCGTGAACCTCCTCGGACTGTGGACAAAGTGCGGGCGGTATGCAGCTTGAGCATGCGGCTGTTCACAAATGCAGGGACACCAGAGGCCAGGCCAACAGGCGTCTTTGGGCTGGTCCCACTCGAGTGTTTGTCCGGGCGGGATGCATTCTCCAGATTCATCAGCCATAGAGATGGCTTCAGGGCAGACGGGGCACGCAGAAACCCGTTGTTGCCGGGGAAAACTGCATCTTCTTCTCCCACGTTCGACGGGAGAGTGTGGCGTGTCGAATGCTTCTCCGTGATTCCACGAGCGCCTTGTGGAGTGACCCATGGTAATTGCCGTGTTCAAGCGCATGTGGATGCAGCTCGAGGACATCTGCACAAGCCATCTGGAACAAGGACAGGCGAAACGCAGAAACGATGCAGAAGACGCCGCACATAATGTAGGCATGTGTGATGGCAGCGGATGTGTGGAACAGAGGGCCAGGATTTGTCTCCCGGCAACATGACGTAACTTGAGCCTGCCGCAAAATCGCAGTTGCAGGCAGAAAAGTGGGGCCTTCGTGCAGAGGGTACAAACACCGCACCATACTCCGACACTGCTCCGTACGAACTCTCTCGACTCTCCGCCTCTCTCGACCACGCTGACGGCAGATCCCTTTTCACCGAAACGGTCAGATAGCCGTCGCAACGGCTGCCCTTGAAAAGCCCTCGCTTGCGCCACCCGCCGTCGTTGTAACACGTTCAAACCCGTTTCACGTGCCCCGCCATCTTTTTTGTCAACGCCTGAGGCTGTGGCACGACATTGACACACTTAGATCGACGGACATACGCATTGCATCCCTTGGGAAAATCTCAAGATGACTGCGGCGTCGCCTACGCAACAGCTTCACTCTCCTCATCACAGCCCCAACAAGCGTCCTAAAGGTGGGCGATAAACGCACACACGTGGTCAAGCCAGAGCTTACACAACGGAACAGGCATACTAAAAAACCCCAAGCCATATAATGGTGGTTCGGCACTCCCGTCTCCTGAGTCCCAGCAAAGACCTGGCCTAGAGCACAGGGAGTTGTCAGAGAAGGAGATCACACTTGCAAACACACTCTCCAATGCCGGGGGACGACGTCGCTCGTCTTCGACCCCGCGCGTTTTCTCGTCGCGCCGAACATCCAACTCGCACGACGGCGAAGAGAATAGCCCCCGCCTCAAGTGGGACGAAGCCAACTTGTACCTCACGGAGCAGCAGCGCGACAGCACCATGAAGATAACCGAGCCAAAAACGCCGTACGCCAAGCAATACGATCCGGCGGAAGATGAAGAAGAGATCGAGGCCATCAACGCTAGTGAGGTCGTTGTAGACGAGCTTGACCAGGCCAGAGGAAAAAAGGCACCCAGGGACGAGGACATCCCGGACATAGACATTGGCGAGCCGGAAAACCCCAGGCTGGAGCATGCGCGAACACCGGAGAGCGAGCGCAGGGTCATCGTCGACCCTGACCAGCATGACGAGGGGTTTCATGGAGAGGAACCGGAGAATTTGCCAGAGGCCGAAAAGGAGAAGCACGCCAAGTTCGAGGCGGCCCGTAGAAAGCACTACGAGATGAGGAACGTAAAGAATTTGTTAGGGTATGCCTCCCATGATACTCCGCATTGCGTCTTGTTTTCGACCTCCTGACTAACCTGGCGTGCATAGTCACCCCGAGCAACTCGACGAACTGGATGACGACGAACCGGTGCCTCCAATGCCGGCTCAAAACGGTGTGTGAACTAGAATCGTTTATTCTCCTCCTTTACCAGCGAAAAAAGGGGAGATACATTTCACGGTGCGACGATACAGCAGAAGACTGTCATTTGATTGATTTGTGCATATACCCGCTAATTCAAAGTTGCCTGAGAAGAGGCCTTTGTGACGTTGGATGGTACCTGGCCTTGGCTGATTGAACTATGAGCCTCTTTCTCAATTGAAATTCTCACCGCTAGCACTTCGTAACACTCGCTTCCATTCTACAACATCTCATTTACGTTGGCGACATGTAGATAGTTTCGTGGCAAGGAAGAATGGTTTTAATTTCCATATGTATATCAATCTTGGCTCTTCTCCTGTGTTACGAGAGAGCTTTTTGGCTTAAAACAATCCACGCTGATGCTATAAATTTACTTTGGGCATTTTTTTTTAAAGATCCTATCCATTCATAGATATATATATATATATATATATGCATTGAAGATCATATGCATTGAAGATCGTCATAACATCATCACACTTTTACGCCCCACACGCCTCTTCCTCCCGCTACGCCAACCCACTCTCCACCCTGCCCCGTCAGCATGCTCTGAGGAGCCCAGGACAGGTTGGAAACTTCGTAATCGCATGACCAGCTCGATGCGGGGCCCTTGAGGCTCACGTTCGAAGCCGACGAGCCATGCTGATTGTGCGACGTAGTGCCGTTGTGCATGTTAGACTCACCAGCGATAATGGCGCCGTTCTGGCTGTGAAGCAGGTCCCAGACGAGGACGAGAGAATCGTCGGCGCCGCTGGCGATCATGCCGCGTCGGGAAGGCGACCATTCTACCGCGTTGAGCGCAGCAGAGTGACCACGCAGCTCGAGCAAAGCTTGCCCAGGCTGACGGACGTCCAAAATGCGGATGATGTTGCTGTCTGCTGCGAAGGTCGCAAGAAGATGCGAGTCATGCGGTGAGGTGGCAAGTCTCAGGAGAGGTGGTGCCGCTGTTAATGTTTGTGGTGTACGTGTGGGAGACATCCGAGAAGGGGGAGTGTTAGCTGTGAATTCCGTCAGTTTCGTCTCGCGTAGATGGCGGTTAAGGGTTTTGTGGAGCTCATACTTTTGTCGCTCTCAGGCTTCTTCTCCGCAGGTTCGTAAATGATGGTGCTGTGTTCGAGGCTACGAAGGTCAAACATGCGCACGCTCCCATCTGCTCCGCAAGATACGAAGACATCTACGCTACCGGCACAGAACCGCACATCAAAGACTTCTTTGTCGTGCGCAATCAATTGCGTTTTAGCAGTGAGTGTTGGGATGTCCCAAATCGTGCAAGTGGTGTCTATACTACTCGTGATAATGAGCTTTGGCGAAAGCGTATTCCAATCCAGGGATGTGAGTGGTGCGGTATGTTCAGGTGTTTTCGAATTCGACAGAAGAGCCAACGGGGTAAGCTTAGGTGGCGCTTGTTCGCGCTGGTTAACGCTCGAAGACCTTGTGATGGTATTTGAGACGGTGGGCGAGGTGCTCTGGGGTAACGACCATAGTCTTAGATGGTCGCCCGATGTTGCAAGCAGGTCAGTAGACTGTTTCTGAGCGATCGGTGGCTCCCATAGAATGCGTGTCACGGGATAAGCACAAGTAGCCTCCGCTATGCGAGTATATTCCAACCCATAGCTGGGGGCTCCAGGCGCTACCGACTCTTGAGGCACAATCTGAGTGTCGAGGATGGTGATGTAATTATGGGGGTCCTCTAGATAACTTCCAATCGCCATCTTTCCCGCGCTGTTCCCTTGCGGTACGGGATACTTGCACCAGTCGAAGGCAAACACACTCCACGGTGCCAAGTAATTGCTATTCGTAGGCTGCTTGTCCATCAAGTCCCCGAAAAGCGTTGTGCCGGTAAGCTCATCATTTGGGAGGTTTGAATTTGCTCGGGGTCTGATCTGATCGAGCGCCAGCGGCGAATTCGTGTGGCCTACGGTTGGAGTTGTGGGAGAGTAATATTTCTGCTGCTGAGGGGTCTGAGGGAACTTTTGAGGATCTGAACCGGAGCTCGCGAAGGGGACATATCTGAAGTGGAGAGTTAGCGAAATGTATTGAACAACCACCCGATTCGATCATGAAAAAGCGTCAAAAGCATGGCGCATTCACACCGGCAACAATCGAGGACAGGGACAGCCCACGAATGCAATGGCGCAGCTGAGCTCTTGTAGGACACGTACTTTTGCTGGTCCAAGCCTGCTGGACTCGACCTAGAATGTGAGTGGGAATGCATGGTGTTTGAACGCGTCGGTAATGAATATTGCGACGCATTTGTATTGATCTGAGGCACAGCAGTTGGCGCCGTATACGCAGATGGCATGGGAACTGGTCGTCCTTGACCAGTGGCTCCAGGTTGAAGACTGCCAGGGACGCTGTTTGTAGAAGGCGGAGGGTTATTGTACATGGATCCTTGCGAGGATTGCTCTTGTATGCGCGATGATTGCTGGTAGGAAGGATGGTCCGCCATCCTGCCTATCGTGTCTGCCCGTCGAGAGCTGGCATGTGCTGACTGGGGCGGCGGAAGCGCTGCAGCATCAAACTGCTGCAGACTGGCCGAATTTGAAGGGAGGAACGCGTCAGTGCCCGCAGCAGTCGTGCCCAACGCCGCCGTGCGCAGATTACCGGTTGGGGCCCCTATGGAGCCCAGAGTTTGAGCTGCTTCTAGCAGGCCTTGCGCAGCACTCTGGTGGCCGGTGTTGTGGGAGGGTTGGCGATTGTGGTGGAAAGGCATACTGCAGGTCTAGACGCATACGGTCGTCATTGAGCCTCGTGTGCGACGCAGCCCAGAACTGTCGGACTTCAAGACAGGACCATGCAGGCACTGTATACCTTGCATTGGGAGTCTCTGGCTGGCCCAGGCATCTTACAATATACTCCATCGCCGTGGCATCTTGTGCTGCACGACAAGTGGTCGAGTCACGTGCGAGGAGACATTGCTGCCTCAGTACCTCATCTCGGACCAGGCCGCCAGAGCGGCTCGTTAGGCCACAAGGCATGGCACGGCGTCAAGGCCACAGCTGCGGTGCTGCCGGGCACGTGCGCTTGCTGCCATGGGATCGACGCTGCTGCTTCCTCACTTGGTTGCTCGCCCCTGCCTTGCGCGCAAGGTCTGGATCGCTCCTCCTCGCCCGGACCTGTAACCAAATCCTTCTGTGATTCGTTTTTCCACCGAGGGTCAGACCCGCTCGGCGACCTGTAACATTCGCGCTCATCTCTTCCTTTTCTTTTTTCCCTTCGGAAGCGTTCGATTTGGCCGGAAGTGCTCCCGGCGGACAGCCGCCATGGTCATGCCGCCACACGGCTTCGGCGTCTTGGCCGTAGGCACGCTCCATATATACATAAAACTGCGATGAAGAGCTCTCTTACAGTAGTTCTTCCTGCACGTCATCCGCGCCCACTTCCCTAGTGGAGCTTGCGCGACGATTCCATGCCTCTCACGGTATCGTGAGGCTCGCCGATTGCGTCTAGTCATGGAAGACTTCGGCGGCAACAAGCGCGAGCAGGCGCCAATTAATCCACAGCCTGAGCCTCGTCCGCCTCATCCTGATTTTCATTCTGACAGCAAAGTTAAAAAGAAGACAAGAGCATCTCGGCAACAAGTCGCCGTCGCTTGTCTGCCTTGCCAGAAGCGAAAATGTCGCTGTGACGGGAAAAGGCCGGTGTGCTCCACGTGCGTGACTCGTGGAAAGGATTGCGAGTACAACATTGACGAAGGCATGTCGCGCGTGGCACATTTAAAAGAGAAAAATAAAACGCTCGAAGAAACAAGCAAAGAATTGCAGGCAGTTATCGAGATTCTTCGAAAAGGCTCCGACAGCGACGCGGCGGCCGTACTTGCCCGCCTACGGGTAGGTCATTCCATAGCGTCGATTCTCAAGGAAGCGGAGACCAATGCGAGCTCATCGCGTTCAACTCAAGACAGTCCGAAGGAGAGAAGATCCGACTTACGGAGGGGCCTTGAAATTGACATCAGAACGGAGATACCCTCGGTTCTCAAGAACAGCAAGATCTTTAACCGTGACGATTGGACCCGATTAGGCCAATCAAGAGGTGCGACAACGTTTTTGTACTCGAGTGGACGTAAACACTCATCACAAGGTAAACAGGCCACATGGTCGCGGAGCTCTGCAACGTCTCACTCAGCCAACAATCCTCAATCTCAAGCTCCAGCTACAGCTCACCGCAGTCCTCCGCTCATGATCCAGTATAATGAGGCAGGAGCTCTCGGAGACGTCAAGCTACACAACTTTGGCAACCTGGATTTCTCCAGCGGAATTCGAGCAAATAATTACCCGTCAAGCATACAAAACCAGCAGGTCTCCAATCTCTTCACACCTCAGTGGGCGAAGATGATCGTTCCAATCATGCTGCCAGAGGGACATCCAATGAAGGCAATGCATGACTCAATGCTGGATATGTGGTCAGAAGGGCGACGCCTGCTCCAAGGAGGCGCATCTCTACACAGCATCGCTGGCTCTCATCCTCAATTGTCGGCTATCTTGAACGATCAAGACTACGAGCGAGCACCCATACTATCGCAGTGGGCTAGTCGGTTGGTCTACAGCATTAAAGAGTCGAATCGATATTTCGTCTGTTATGCAAGCATGTACGTGTTTTGGTGGGTTATGCGGTGGATGATAGCACCGTCACCGGAAACGTATTCGGCTATTCCAGAAGTTCTCCGGCCGTCGCCTACTCAGCTCTTTATGCCGCATCTACTTCCCATTGAGTTTTTTTCCTGGCCAGGTCTGCGAGACTATCTGGTTCGAGTGCCCGAGAAATTCGAGGAATGGGAATGGATGCTGGACATGAGCCAGAATGTTGCGTGTGAGTGCCCACTTCCCAAAGAACAGATCCTAGTTGTAAGCCCTATCGATGGCGAACTTGAGCTAAGTCCCGAAGCCTTGGCATGTGTCAGCGATGTTGACAAATGGAGTGTCAAGCCGAGCTTTCGGCAGTACTTTATGGATGCAGACAAATATATGAGAATCAGGTGGGATGATGAATAATACTTGGACAGCCTGTTTGGCTCATTCCGAACGCTGCAGGGTGCGGGTCGATTTAAAACGGACATTGCGCACTAAAGGCAGCGGTACAGAGAGGGACCAAATAAGAATATCGGCTGAGTTGTATACAATAATTTGCCTTCCATTGAGTCTTTGTCGGGAAAACTTGATGAGGCTGTCTTGGCAAACCTATTGTTTTCTACGTTCAAAACCAGGACCCCATGTCCCTTTGTGAAGCTCGCTTGTCTGAGTACGAAAGCCCTCGATTTGGCTTATCGAAGACAACAAGCGAGCGAGGTGCTGCTGTTGCTCTTCGGCGCGAAACAAAGGGGCATCCGAAATGATTCGATATCCGCAGAAAGCACTCTCTCATCCTTCGTACACTTCGAAGCGCTTTTAAACCCCTGGTAAAAATAACCGAGGATCTGCGTTAGGGTTGTATGCCTTCACGTAGAAGATGTCTTGCTGGAGTGCGGCTTATGTACAAACGATACTATCAAAGGCTTGTGGGGGCAAGATAGAGAATCTTCACAGCGATGAACCTGTGTACCGATTGAACAAGTCAAAGCCATTCGTGGTAACGATCCGCGCTGTATTCGTAATGGGATTCATCATGAAGGATGCATCCCCGTCCGCTTATTCGCACTCAGCAGTACTCGGTCCTATCGTTGGAAGGATTCCGCGGTTCACCATGGAAATTAAACAACGCCACGATCTGCATGTTCTGTGGTTTGCTAAATCAGGCCGTTCTTATTTTGGAACCCTTACAGACTACCCCTGAATCCACGTGTGATCGCTCTGGACCTCTGTCCACGATCACGATCTCCATGATCTTCTTAATGATTTGAAAATAACTTCACAGACATAGTTCAGCGCGAAATTGGTGAAGTCGCTCTGTCAAACGCTCCTTTTTATGCCACCAAAAGCTTATGCACGAGAAACGACGCTTGTGGGTTTAGCTGCCGACCCCAGGCGCCACATTATCGTTTCTTGTCCTTTTTGCTGGCGCTTTCAGCAGCTTTGAAGACGCCTCAGCGTTTTTTTCTTTTCAGCCACCGTCTCGCCGTTGAGCTATAAAATTCCTGGGATACTTTTAACATGGCTTTGCGATTGGTGCCTGGCAGTGGATCCCTACGTCAAAGATATCACGACTCTGGCACCGAAATGTATTCGGCGCAGACGCCACCTCTTTTGCGTCGAGTGACCGCCTCGTTCTCGTATTCATTTTAAAGAAATCGTTCTGTGTAAATGCCGACGGCACAGGAGGTATTGATCTGGATCCGTTGGCGCTTGCAGCTTGCAGTATGGCGTGGTATACAACAGTACTGCGTGCTATGTGATTGTATCCAACTGATCCACTGCCATAAGCCCTTTTCGGACTGTTCGACTTTCACAATGCTCTCTCAATCCTTCTAAGGTTGAATTCTCACTTTCGTTTGACATAGTCGCTCTTTAACAGAAGTGGCCTTGTGGTTCCTTCGTCCACTCGTTTTGCTGCATGGTGCTCGGGGTTATCATTCTTTTAGATTTTCAGCATGGTTCCAGGAACAGTCTGTAGCTTTTATGGACTGACTCCGACTCTGGCCCCGGGCAACGTGATTCCTACATTTTACGTCGAGCCTACCAATGCTGCATCTTTCTCGGCCACTGGTGCCTTCAAGTCCGGAATCAGCACCTGTAGTTTTTACGAAGGCTCGACTACTGTTCAGGGACTATGGCCATGGGTTGTAACCTCGACGAGCACAGCTACCGTCACACCATACATTACGTGGACGGGTGCGAACAACAAGGGCTCCAGCGCGACCTGTTCGCCTTTGACACCCGCTCCATTCTCGGCAAACAAGTATACAACCTACGATGAGATCGAGTGCGCGTTGGCATGGAGCAAGATGTCCGGAACGTATACTCTTGCCTTCAGCGTCGATGCGAAAACAGGTCCAACGTCTGTCACAAGTGACAAGTTTGTTGTCTGGCCTGCAAGTCCAACACAGACGATCACGTCGAAAGACGTTTTGACAACAACAGTTACACTTCCGCCTGTGCCTGCGGCTACAGTTACTGAAAGCTGGGCGACTACAACGGTTACAACCACGAAGTCGGTTTCTCCTACACCGTCGAGCACTACGACACTTACTCCATTCAAGACTACGGAAACTTGGACCATCACTGAGACCCCATCGCCTTGGTCTACAAGTACGATCTCAACAACGTTGACGGTATCAACTTGGTCAAACGCTACAGCTGTCCCCTTAACCACTGTAACGACAACATCGTACGGGTGCACCACCACGTTGACTTCGACTTACACACCTCCGGTCCAAAACACTACGATAACCTCCACTTGGGTCTTGACGTCTACTAAGAACGCTACTGCTGTCCCATCTTCCACCACAACACTGACAGCATGGAGAGTGACGCACACCGACACAGCTTGGGCTCAAAAGACCACGACCACAATCTCAACGAAGACAACGACAACTGTATGGGGCTGTAGCAGCCCTTCTGGCTCGAAAGTAAGCGCCTCATCTTCTTCGAGTAGCTGGAGCAGTCCCGTCTCCTCGCACAGCAGTTCGGCAATTTCCTCCAGCTCGGCGTCGTCGGGATCTTGGCTTGGCTCACCTGTATGGTCAAGTTCGCAGACTTCATTCAAGAGTAGCAGCCCGTCTTCGACGTGGTCCAAGACCGCTTCATCCAGCGTCGTCTCGTCCTCGTGGTCCACTTCAAGTCCTCAACCAAGCAGCGGTAGTTCATGGTCGTCATATTCCAGCTCTTCGAAGATTAGCACCTCGTCATGGTGGTCACAGGCATCGTCAAAGTCAACCAGCTCCTCCTCTTCATGGTCACATTCAAGTTCTTCTAAGAGCAGCACCTCGTCTTCATGGGTTGCAAGTCCAACGAAGACAAGCACCACATCATCTGTTAGTTCAAGCTCTTCAAACAGTGGTAGCACCTGGTCTTCATGGGTTGCTAGCTCAACCAAGTCAAGCACTGCGTCATCATCTTCATCTAAGAGCAGCAGCACCTGGTCTTCATGGACTGCCAGTCCAACAAAGACAAGCACCACATCCTCCTCATCTGCTAGTTCAAGCTCAAAGAGCAGCAGCACGTGGTCTTCATGGGCTGCCAGTCCAACAAAGACAAGCACCATATCATCTGCTAGTTCAAGCTCTTCAAAGAGTGGTAGCACCTGGTCTTCATGGTTTGCTAGCTCAACCAAGTCAAGCACTGTGTCATCTTCATCTAAGAGCAGCAGCACCTGGTCTTCATGGGCTGCCAGTCCAACAAAGACAAGCACCACATCCTCATCCGCTAATTCGAGCTCCTCAAAGAGCAGCAGTACATGGTCTTCATGGGTTTCCAGTCCAACAAAGACAAGCACCACGTCTTCCTCATCTGCTAGTTTAAGCTCTTCAAAGAGCAGTAGTACGTGGTCTTCATGGGCTGCCAGTCC